>NW_017096087.1:222466-275335 GCF_001412225.1 Nicrophorus vespilloides
CTCGAAATCTATCATTTTTAGGTTATATTTGATCTTTACTATTCTGATACACTTTGAAGAAGATATTTTCATTTTCAATAATATTATTTTGTATTTTTGTTCACAAACGTGTTTCTTGATTAATTTATCTTATAAATGGTGTCCCACAATTAACACAAGATTTGAATTTGCCGCCATTTGTGTAGTAAAGTGTTGGGAACCCAAAAAAAAAACAATTTGACACTTTACTGCATTTGCGTTAATTTTGGGACACCTTTTATTATGTATGTAATACATAAAATTGAAGGTTAAGGTTAGATTAAATATGTTTCGTAATTATATAATACTATGTTTAATTGTAGATATAATAATTTCGAAACCAAATAATTCTAAAAAAAATATCAATTAGGTTAGGTTAACTCAAAGATTCATTTTTTTAATATTTTTCAATAAATTATTCAATATTTTCATAGACTTAAATTAAGTAACTTCATATACATTAAACTGTCAAAAAGTTATATAACTTAAACTTATTTTAAGTATTCAATTTAAATTAGATATAACCTTGTGGTCTTTGATTAACTTATGTAATATTTGTATGTAAAAATTAGTTTTGAAGGTTAGGTTAAGTTAGGTTACAATTACTTTGTATCGTAATTACATAATTACATATGTTTAATAATCAGATTAAGCAACAATCGAATGCTAACCTAGCCTAATAATATAACATTAAGGTTAGATCAAATTAAGTGATGTTAGTTAAGTGACGTTACCAAAAAGTTACATAACCTAACCTTATTTTGAGTACATAAAACATAAAAAATGTACACTTTAAACAGCAAAAAAAAGTTGTAGCTTCAATAAAATTATTATTTGGAAATCCCATTGAAACAGGTCATCTATTTTTACATCTAACCTGTCAATTCAATGATAACCCATCTGTTCCATCGCTTTATGAAACATTTGCTTTTTTAACCGTTATTAGCTCATTGTTTTCGAACGAGTTTCTCTTCGCTTTATGTATTCCACAATTATTTTAAACCAAACCATTAAAAATCCATCAATGTTTAAAAAAGGAACGAATTCGCGCCACGTTTTATGTGCAATATGTATGGTGACATTGAGACTCTTATCAATTGACATTTTTCAAACTACAATAACACAATGTTATCATCGCTTCTATTTCGTTAAATTTCATTTCATTTTTTCCTTTCTCGAATTAATGATGTTTTCACCATTCGGAAACGTTGCATTGCGTGCACGAAATTATGGAATTTGTAGAAGTCACGACATACGTTTTACATCTTCTACAGTAGCAACAGTGGAAGACAAACAACGACTTAATGAATCAATTATAAAGTTGTTTTTTTTATAGTTTTAATGTCAACTGCCATTTTCCAATTGGACACAAAACTATTACTGTAATACTTCTTTTATTTTTTAAATGACATACTTGCACGTAATTACTTTTGATTTGATGATCATTTACCGGTAATTTTTATTTCCCACAATCTTATAAAAGAAAATATTGTTTTTATTACGCAAATATGTGATTTGATAAGTAATATTACGTTTTCAAAATTATAATCTATTTTCATCTAAACATTTGTCACACTTGACGTTAATATGACAGTTGACAATGATAACTAAAAATGACAGAACTTACGATTTTTTTTATTTTATTCAAACGCAATTGTCATAATTATACTAAAGTATACACAAATAAAATAAATAAATTTATGCCGAAATTATTTTGTTATTCGTTTTATTATCAAATCTATTTGCATCTAAACACTTGTCACATTACTTTTTTTAAAGTATTCTTATAGATGGTGTTGTTTGACGTTAATATGACAGTTGGCAATGACAACTGACAGCAATGACAGAACTTACAATTTTTCTTATTTTATTCAAACGCAATTGCCATAATTATACTAAAGTCTACACAAATAAAATAAATAAATTTTCGCCGAAATTATTTTGTTATTCGTTTTATTATAAAATCTATTTGCATCTAAACACTTGTCACATAACTTTTTTTAAGGTATTCTTATAGATGGTGTTGTTTGACGTTAATATGACAGTTGGCAATGACAACTGACAACAATGACAGAACTTACGATTTTTCTTATTTTATTCAAACGCAATTGCCATGATTATACTAAAGTATACACAAAAAAAATAAATAAATTTATGCCGAAATTATTTTGTTATTCGTTTTATTATCAAATCTATTTGCATCTAAGCACTTGTCACATAACGTTTTTTAAAGGTAATCTTATAGATGGTGTTGTTTGACGTTAATATGACAGTTGGCAATGACAACTGACAGCAATGACAGAACTTACGATTTTTCTTATTTTATTGAAATGCTTTAATAATGTTTTTGCAATAATTATATTAAAGTATACAAATAAAATAAATACATTTTCACACAAATTGTTTCATTATAATCAAATCAATTCGTATCTAAACACTTGCCACATGACTTCTTTTTTAATTATTGTTATAGATGGCGTCTTTTTGACGTTAATATGACAGTTGACAATGACAACTGACAATAATGACAGATCAACCGATTTTTCTTATTTCATTCAGTTTATCTGAAATTCGAAAATTAATTAAGGAATTTCATAAAATAACTAATGAAAATATTGATTTAATAGTTAAAAACAGATGGCGTTATTTTTGACGAAAATGTTTGACAGCTATCAAAACGTCACACTAAATTCCAATTACTTTCCGACTGAATCTAATATGTCTTTTTAAAAAAATGAATCGTTTCGTAGTTGATTATTTATAGCGTGAATAAAGAAATTGGTCGTTTTCGTCTGTCGCAATTGACACGGACATGTGAAGTGATTTAAGGTAAGGCGTCGAGGATGTTCGTGCAGGAATCCGTTTTTCGTTACTGCAGTAGTTATAAAGCAAAGTATGCCGTGTGCTTCGATCTAAGTGAAATTTCCTACGCTTACAATATACATTTTTTGTTGGTGTCCGCCTTTCGTTTTCTCGTAGTTTCTTTCTATTTCTATGGAGGAGCACTACAAAAAAACAACAACAACAACGAAAAATAAAAACTAAGTAGAACAACGGAAACATCCATCCTAACCGCGACACAAAAGAGAACCGGCATTCCGGTTTGCATACGAACGTGGAAAGCGGATCAAGAAAAATTAGCGTTATTCTCACCAAATCTTATTTCAACCGTTATTTAACACAGAATTAGACATATTTTTTTTTTGCAATAAAAAAACAACAACATGGACTTTTTTTTGCTAAATTTAGTTACAAATGAACACTAAACGTAATAAGTACACATTTTAATATGTAAATTGTCTTGTTTGTAAGTTTATTTCTTAATTAGCAATTTACTAATTATCACATTACTTTATTTCATAAATTAATAACTTTATATATCAGTAAGAATTATCATGTAAAATTTCTGTATTTTTTTATCTACAAATTACCAAGACTTACTATACTTAACTATTAGTATTAGTCGTTCGTTTTACACGTGATTTCTTCATGGATTTGAATAATAATGTGCAATCTATTTGAAAAGATACATCAACATGAGCATTAGTTATTTTGTAGGCGATTATTAGTGCGTGCAAAAATTTGTGCACTCATAACGGAACCTCGCGGTAATCCTCGCCCCGTCGCTCATCCTTGGAACAATGCTCGTTACTCTTGTACCTGTACATTATTTTTATTTTGTATCCTTCTATTTCTGTTTCAACTTTTGTTAGTGGAACTTTATAATGAGTTTCGTGTGATCGATGAATATGCAACGCGCTTATTATAATTGGTGCAACAATCTTCGTTCTTCGAACGTGAGCGTTAATTGCACCTGACATTGAAAGAGAGAGAGAACAATTAAAAGCCCAACCAAACATAAAACAATAAGTGGTTTATACTAAGTTAGAGCACGTTGCGACAGAAGAGAGGAAAAAAATCATAGATAGAATCCCACAGATAATGTTAGAGATAATTAAATAAATAAAAAAAAATATGCAATACGAACCAAAATCATATTATGTAAAAACAACAATACTCTAGGTGTCAGCAGTAAACTTAATTATTTTTTCTCTACCCAAACCGTTTGTTTGCGTTTTTTTTTCGCTTTGAAATTATGCAACTTATAGTAACTTTCACTCATTCGTTACCTAATAATAATAGTCTGGTTTTGATTGATCTTGTTTCTGTTTGTTTGTTGTTTTTTTATTCAAAATTTAGTGCAATCGCGCGTCAACATGTTACGTAAATTTGTTTATAAATTTTGAAACTTTCGGTACGCGCTTTGTTTCCGAGCGCACAGCCTTGCCGTCGCGAAATCCGGCACCAAACTGGACGACATCGAATTCCTAGTGAGCGCTAAAGAGACCAGCGAACGGCACGTCACGTCACGGCGTCGTCGTTGCGTAACGACGTAATTATCTGCACTTGCGTGTACATTTGGTTGCATACAAAGACTACAAACTCATTGGATGTTTTCCATGTAACGGAATTATTACATTTCGTTTTTTTACAGTAAGATAATTTAATGTATTAGATTAGTATAGGTGAGACATTATTAAGATTTTCAACAAAATGTATTGAATTTTCTTTCGGTTTCATCAAAACTATTGTATTTATGATGAAATCAAAATTTTATAAACAAAATCATGTTTTTGTATGTAAAGTAAAATTAAAAGTTTTTTCAAAATTAAACTGAATACAAAAATTGATTTATTCTATTAAATTAAGATAGAAACTTTGTAATTTATATAGATTTTTTTTGTATTTCAAATGTTAAGTCTTAATGTACAATAAATTTTACAAAATTAATGTAAACTTATAAAAATTTGATAAACAAAAATGTATATATTTTGCAAATTGAATTTGTTTGTTACAAAGTAAAAATAGAATTTCAAAAATGTATGTTTCTATTCATATTTATAAATATGACCTAATTCCATTTTCTTTATCAATAGAATGATAAGAACATAACTGTTTAACAAAATTCGTAATATGTTTTGATAAATGTTTGCTATATGCAAATTATTTGAATGACACTTTCTGTTAGAATGTAACTAGATATAACTTCCCCTGGACTGGAAGCCTAATCCCACAATTATAGCCTTGAATAAGCCGAAAACAAGGCGAAACAACATTTCACTTGAGCCAGGCGTTGTTTGGTCATGGATGCTTTGGCAAGTATCTGCACTTTATCGCAAAGAAGGAAGATGAATTGTGCTGGTACTGTGAGGATGACGATAGCCCTGAGCACACGCTGCAGATGGCTTGGAAGAAAGCACGAGGCGGAGGCAGAATTGGAAGTTCTGCTAGAGCCGGAAAATGTTGTCAGTGAAATGCTGAAGAGTGAGGAGAGCTGGGATATTGTAGCGGCTGCAGAGGGCCTAAAAGGGCAGTGGCAGTGGAGACAAGCATTAACATGATCTAAGGGAAGTACCAAACAGGAAAAGACAATCAGCATCGCAGAGTAGTAAAATGATACAGGTCCTGTATGCTGACGAAGAAGGTGAGAGGTTTTAGTGCGGTAGGAATCCCACAGTACCACGACTGCTCCACCCGTGGTCCCTATGTAAGGTTTCCTCTCCTCTACAAAAATAAAAAGTTATAACTTCTACATAAACTTCGGAATTTTTGAAGACGTCTGCTTCCCTCAACACATTTAACTTATGTTTTTATGTTTCCAATTAGACTCATATCAACGTATACAACTATATTTACATCTAAGATGAGCAATACTTCCTCATAATACTATTAGATTTATTTTTAGTTATTTTGCTTTATTTTCTCCTTAATCAAAAACAAATATCAAAACGAAAATCTTAAGAAAATCTTACTTATACTTATTTAATATAGTAAATTATGAAAGATGTATAAGAATCTTAACGAAAATAATTCATTCAAAAACAATACAATACAATTTGAAGAAGCGACTTAAGTCACTAACTTTAGCTCCCAAAAGTAACGTCAACCAGTAAAGTTTTTGTTGTCCAGACATAAAAAATCTTTTGTTGTCCGATTTGTCCGATGTCCCAATGTACTTGAAATTAGTTATTACCCTACAACTACTCCCTTCCACCCTTCATCCTTTGATTATTAAAAAAGAAACTACAACTCTATATATATATTTTTTTTTCCCTTATTCTTCTGTTGTTCATTGTATATTATTATTATAATACTGATATTATTTCATAAGAAAGTTTATGTTCCCGGGCGGAAAGACCTCGGTCGTTAGCCCTTTGCCCAGCCTATTAGTATATATGTATGTTAAAATTTATTTATGTATAAATTGTACTTTTTTTTCTCTTCTCTTTATGTATCGATGTTTGGCTAATAAATTACTATTATTTTTTTAGTTATTAATAATATTAATGTTCACAAATGATAGTATTTGGTTAGATAACCAGTATAGCTAAGATGAACCAAGTATTCTACTAAAAACACTATTTTCTCTGAATGAGATTTCACAATATTGGCTAACATGATCATTACAAGCAAAATACTTACCTTCCGATCACTTAAATATTATTATAAAAAAGTACTCACTATTTATTGATAACATAATAAAAATACATTTTATTTTATTTATTTTATAATTAATATTTTTATAAAGATCCTGTTTACAATTCAATTACATCAATAAACAACAAAACAAATGAAAGTCACATGTATCTTTCCATATTGAGAATTGCCTACATTTATATACCCGATCATAAATACGTCTGTTTCAATAAACACACGTATTTTATGATGCAATAAAACAATTGTCTTCTGAAGTCTAGCGATGTATAGTGAAACATTCCCAGTAGCTTTTAATCTTTATCTGAGAAGATATTATAAACTGTCAATTTTGACACCTATCTGTTGTATTGATATGTTCATTTACATATTGCTACTTAATAATAAAATATGTTTATTTGTTTAATATTTATTTTCAACACTAAGCTTATTCAATGATGGAACTAGGAAATAGTCCAGAACCTATATATCATGGGACACGACGATACATTGTAGATTACTCTACATTTTTGCTTTGTTCGTACTCAATTGCATTGATCGTACACAATTTCGCAATTAGTTTTATTTGATTTCCTGATTACCACTCTATCCTATAACCCACACTGTATGATTAAATTCCAATTGCAAATAATTGCATTACATTCAAAAGGATTTCATCACTCAGTTTGTATTACTATTTCATCGCTTTCACTACATCCAATTTATAATTAGCGACTTAAGTTTATCAATATTCGCGTTCCTAACGTGATCGCGCGCACATGACTCAAAATAAATAACCTTAGTGATTAGCATTTGACCAAACGAGAGATGGCACTGCTTTCGACTCCTCTACAAGTACTAGTAACTTGTCGTCGAACGTAAGGATTCTGAAAATTGGGAATATTTAAGATCATACTTCACAGGATCATTTCTGTAGTATATCTTCACAACACATATCACAAACGTGACATGTATACAAACCACGATGATGAGTCGTAGTTCTGCTATCTGAGCGTGAGGCAGAAGCTCTGGATTCTTACGAATTTGGATCTTCATCGATGACCGTTCGTTTTACTTCTTCTGAAGTTTAGCGAAGGATAGTGGAGCATTCTGAGTGGCTTCTTTATTTAAATCAAAACAAAAATTTATTGTAATCTTCTTTCAAATCCTTTCATTTTCTTTGAAAATGTTGAACGATTAAGTTTGTAACTTTTAAGTTACAGTTCAAAAACTGTTTATATCAACAATTTTTTTACCTCGAGATGAAAGCCTTACTAGAAACCACAGTAGTTTCGTGGTACTGTGGGATTCTTACCTACTAAAAACCTCTCCTCTTCTTCATCAGCATTCAGGTTCTGTTTGTTGATACCTCTCTGAAATGTTGATTTACCTTACAATTACGTTCCATTTGTCACTGCTTTTCAGTAGTTCACTGAAAATATTTTTCGGGGTTATAACAACTCCAAGGTTTGGAGTTACCTGCTTCCTTTCAGCCCAACTGCAGCAACTGAATAACGTATATTCCAGGCTGTCATTATCCTCGCAATACCACCGTCTTTTTTATTCGCGATGAAGTATAGATATATACCAACAATTAGATAAATGCAAGTTGTTGAATAAAATAAGACATTCAGGTTCAAGACAAAAGAAACTGAAAGAGGGGTTTAAAAAAAAGTGTAATTTATTGTCTCATATTATTGTTTTCACTTCAACGCTTTGACAATCCATATCTTAACCTACAAATCGTTTTCGCCTCGTACAACCTAAGTGAAGTGACTTACAGCTAAATGTACACAGAGTGACTTACAGAGAGATAACGCGTATAAATAAATTAATATAAAAATTTACAAGTAATCAAATAATATCGAGAGGTTTCACATCGTCTTAAGAAACAGAACAAATTAATATTTAAAAAAAAAACAACTTAATTACTTGCATCACCGATATAAAGTGATCTAACGTGTATAAAAAAAATATATGTATACATTTGTTATATTTTTATTTCGAGCAACCCGTCTTGCACGGCCACCAGGACATTTGCCTACTCGTTCGTAATGTCATGATGAGTAACATCCAACAAACAATGAACACAATGAACTCTTTGTTTATATATTTGAGTTATTCGTGAATGCGAAAGAGCCTGCATTGTTTATTAATTTATTTCGGGACGTGTTTCCTTTCCACGAGGATCTGAATTAATCATCGTCGCAGGATCTGCAACTCTTTTCTTATTTTTTTTTAATTATATTTATATCTTGTTTTCATCTTAAAGTATTACTTTTTTTTTTTTGGAATTTCGAGCTTAAAAATTTTGCGCGTAGGAACTGCCCACCGTTTCAGAATGATCTCTTCCGTTTTGTCTCTTTTGTGATTTTCCTAAACGACCTCGACTTTTTCTGCGCTCAGTATGGTCTTGAGCCACACTTCCGGGTTGTATCCTGCCTGCTCCCCGCCCATTTCCGTTGGGAGGATGTCCCTGGCCACGTACTCGTGCAGCGTGCTCAGGTTGTTTCCGTGCACGTAGATCCTCTCCTTCGTTTTGTCCTTGAGGAAGGGTTTGATCACTGTGAGCGCCGCCTCCACGTACCACGGTTGTCCGATGAAGTGGATGCCTTTGAATTTCGCTGGGAAGCAGTCTTGTAGACCTTCTATCATCAGCTTCAGAACGCTCGGTTTCAAATTCGTCGTCTGCCTAAACGAAAATTCGGTCCAATCCACAAGCACGACAAAGCCTTTGGCTTGGTACTGCGTTTCGTTGATCAGCACCTCCAGAGTATATAAAAGAGCACGATAGACGCTGAGAAGGGTGTAGGAGCAGTCCCAGTTGTTGGCGTTGAGTATCAGAACGCACCTGCCTTTCCTATCTTTGGAATCGAGCACTCCGGGAAGACCATCCTCCAAGGACTTTCTTATATCAGCAGCGTCCGTGTTGAAGTTCTTGAAGATCTCCGGATTCTTCTTCCTATACCCAAAGTAGCTTTGGATTAGGCTGAAAGCTTGGTCGACATCAAACTTCCTTGCATATAAAAACTTCAACAGACTCCTATCGTCCACTTGAATGGAACGCTTCATCTCGATATCAGCGGACTGTTGCACCAAAGTCCTCAAACTCTGAATCGTCGTCTCTTTGTCCACCTCCTTGTGACACCTCATCAGCTCAGTGGCGAAGGTTTCTCGAGATATCAACCCACCCTTCCAATCGTACTCCAAATATTCCGCCATTATTCTGCAACCAAACAAACAAACAAAATCAAACAACGTTTAACACGAATTAGCCTAAGCACACTTCACGAAATTTCCAACTTAAGAAATTGATACGCACCACTCGGAATCGAACAATGGACTGCCTTATTCCAATATGCATTTATTCAGTACGCTCCATCACCGATAAAGAAAAAAAATGTTTGTTGCTGTCTATTTGTTTCCGTTCGTTAATCTCTTCGCAATGAAAATATAGAATATTAAACGAACAATCAGCGTGCTTTGTGCTACTACTTTCAATACAAAGTCTAAGATAATCAGCTTCGTTCAGACTAAATATTTACTCGCAATCTAAAGCGTTTTTCAGCGTCTTTTCTTTAATAAGTAAATAATTCCAAGATTGAAATGTCAACGACACAGGTGATGCAGAGCAGAACAATAAAATTAATCAAGGCTTGAAACAGTTTTAATGGATTTTCACAGATAATTTAACTTTAATTAAACAAGTTTATTATAATTTTTTGAAAATGCAATTAAAAAAAAATATACGAATTCGCAACAATAAGCTATAAACACTGATATTTGCTGCAAGGCTATAAATAATTGTTTTATTTGATGGTTCATTTTTTTTGTGATAACTCAGAAACTATTAATTATTTTAAGGTTACATAAGAAGCTTTTTAACCGTTGCTAAGTAACGATTTCCACGTTTTATTTATTTACTCCATAACCTCTAATACAAATAGGATCATCAAGTAAATATAAAACTATGGCCTTTCCATTCTACCAGATTTTTTTTGGTAGTACCGGTTTTCCTGCAAAAATCTCACAAATTAAAGCAAGAACATTTTCCTTATTATTTCCATTTCTGAAAAATGTTAATAATCAAATTTCATAATTTTACTATATATATTTTGTATATTTTACTTAACTTAAATTAATGACAGATTTATCTGAAAAATCATGACTCAAATCTAGGTATTATGTAGAATACCGAATTATACAATAACACCGTTATTATGATTAACGTAACGTAAAAAATTGGGTCAATAATAAAGATTTGAATTTTTTTTTTTAATAACAATAAGCTTTGAACTTTATGACTTTATTATATGGCGCAAAGGTTGTCTATTTGCGCTCCTCCTTTCGTTTACTTAATGTATTTAGTTCATTACCATGGTTATTCCATGCCAACGCATAAACAACTAATTGAAAATGCATCAATTCTCTTACCCACATACAACAACATCAAAATTACATTTAATTTTTTTCTATTAAACTATAATACAGCAACTTAATGCCGTAACAAGTAGTTTTTTCTCTCTTAGTAATCACATTTGTAATTACTTTATAAAGTAAATATTAACGTTACTTTCAAGGATTACAAACTGCAAATATATATTTATTTCAATGTTACGCAAAGGTATAATAATACCTGATTTCAATCGAATCATTAATAAAAGTTGATGCAAATTGTAACTTAAGTCTGCCATCTAAATTAACCGGTTGCAAGTCCGACAACCAAAATCCCGTCTATCGAAATACCGACTATATCGAAATCCCGACTACCATAATTTTGACAATCAAAATCCCGACTATATCAAAATCCCGACAGTGTCTTTTATTATTATAAATTTCTACAATAACATTTATATGGTAGTCGGGATTTCGATATAATCGGGATTTTGACATAGTCGGGATTTTAAACATCGGGACTTTAATATAGTCGGGATTTCGAACGTTAGGATTTCGATACAGTCGAAATTTACCCAAATTAAGAACTAAGTACTTGTCTAAATATTGTTGGTATACTAAACTGTCAGTAATAATAAACTTCGCATATCGAACGTTGTTTTGTAGCCACGACTCCAAATCTACTATAACCTAAGTAACATGTTGTCATCCTCCAATTTGTTTACATAAATGTCAAAGTTCAAGTGACAAGGTGATGCGTATGCAATGTCAATTCAACTTAAAACTCAAACTTGATGAAAAGTCAAGTTATTTAAACTTTCGATTGTTTCTTTTTTTAAAAGTATTATTGAAAGTGGGTGTTGCAATTTGCAAAGGTAGTGAAGTCGATATAGTCGGGATTTTGATTGTCGGGATTATGGTAGTCGGGATTTCAAACGTCGGGACTTTAATATAGTCGGGATTTCGAACGTCAGGATTTCGATACAGTCGGGATTTACCCAAATTAACAACTAAGTACTTGTCTAAATATTGCTGGTATACCTGTCAGTAATAATAAACTTCGCACATCGAATGTTGTTTTGTATCTCAAAATCTACTATAACCTAAGCAACATGTTGTCATCCTCCAATTTGTTTACATAAATGTCAAAGTTCAAGTGACAAGGTGATGCATACACATACTTCAATTTCAATAATACATTACAAGGAAGCGAAGAGCATCACTGATATGCACGTATACTCATTAAAATCCTTGAATCCTCAGCTTCAATTAGTCTCACAAATAATTATTCCGCCCATTATATTTTTCGAGTTCTAAACGCAATTTTAGAGATTTTAACAATAACGAAAAATTTTACTTTATCGACATTCCTTCAATTTTGATAATAAATTACAACAAATCCAAGAGCATCACAAACGTGCAACTATACTCATTTTATTCTCTATACATTAAGCTTTAATTAATGTATTCAATCATATTTCCACCCTTCCTACTTTCCGAGTTATAAGCAAAAATCTAAAGATACTACTTTGTACGCTCCGAACAAAAAACTTCAATTTCAATAATAAATTACAAGAAAACGAAGAACATCACTGATATGCACGTATACTCATTAAAATCCTTGAATCCTCTGCTTTAATTAGTCTAACAAATAATTATTCCACCCATTCTATTTTTAGAGTTCTAAACAAAATTACCTATCATACTTTTTGAGAATTTAACATATGTCAATTCAACTTAAAACTCAAACTTAATGAAAAGTCAAGTCATTTAAACTTTCGATTGTTTTTTTTTTTTTCAAGTATTATTGAAAGTGGGTGGCGCAATTGGCAAACGTAGTGAAGCAAATATCAGATCATCCAATTACAATAAGATATTGACCTATGATGCCTACGTCCTTCGCCGAGTAACATTCTTCGATTCAATAGTTGCTGCATTCGATTATCAGAACACACTTCTTTTTATTTTTGTTGTTGTTGTTGTTCTGTCGCAAGATCAGCGCTTTTCGGAACGGATACGCAATCCAAGTACGAGGTGTACTTTCGAATTAAATTGTTTCATGGCCCACCTCTTTACTTTTATTTTCATCCAAAAATTGACAGTATTCCAATCATTAAGAACAGTGAAACTTTATCGATTTACTTTTTTTCGAACTTGAATCTGCTATAATTAGAACGCAGCGTTTGGTGTTTACTGTATCAAGTAGTAAAGTATATTTAAATACACGTTAAGGGTCCAAAGTACAAATAGTTTTTTGTATCGAATTCTAAAGAAAAATAATTATTTAATTAGTAATTAAATTTGAATATTTTAGATAAATTATAGAAATTTTCTCTCTTGGTTACATAACTTTTTCTATATGAAATATGAATATTCAAACAAAAATAATTGGTGAAAAATAACGTTTAAAAAAAGCGGAAAACTTTTTAGTTTAATTAGTGTAGGAATTAAATCAAATTTATTCAAATTTCGTCACGTCGGAAGTTTGAAGCGAGTTTTGTATATATTTAGATAACCGTTTCGGTTTGTTTCAGAAATAAATAAATAAATAAATAAACATGGGTTGAGATAGAAGAGCGAAACGGCTGGAAAGAAGAAAAAAATGTTGGAAATATGTAGTCTCTCATATTCCGGGATCAACCATTTAGAAAGTTGAAAATGTATTCTAATTACGTTCGTGAAAGTTTTCCTCTTCGCCTATATCGCTCATCCATCCACTAATTAACTTATTAATAGACACGAGGTAATAATCCCACTCGAGATTGATGTATTTCACATAACCATCACTAGATATTAACGAAATCTCAGATTATCAACAAAAAAAAACGCAAACGATAAAGGTTTTTCAAAACAAAAAAAATAGATTTAACGCAACGAATTACTTAATTGTTTAATACGTGCCTAAATTATGGTTACACTTCGAATGAGGATTTAGAACGTGACACATTTGGTTATTATCTAATTTTCTGTTGCAAAGAGACAAAGAGATTTTGTTTTTCTAGTTAATGAGTTACAAAATAATTGCGAATCTCATGCATGCAGAATGTCGTAACACAATGGTGAAGCTTTGAATACTTTTTAAACATTCGTCATCTATTTACAAAAAAAAAATCATTTTTATTAATGTAAACTTAGATTTTTGTTTATATGACATAACGAAACTTCATAATTGACAGTTAACGAATGTTAAGCAACTTCATTAAAGATTGGAATTTGGAAAAGGTACTAATTTCCACATAGAGCAAATCAATTAGAAACGAAGACGATTTTCTTTTTATTAGTACATAAAACTTTTTTAAACTGTAATTTCTTTTTATCTCATATAACTAAACGTACTTGATTTATAATTAACGAAAGTTAAGCAACGTATTTAGAGGATATAATTTGAAACGGTGCGCATTTCCAAGTAGAAACGAAGACGATTTACTGAACACTTAACAGTGACATCAATTTGTCATCAATTTACAGAAAAAAATGTTTTTGTTAATGTTAACTTAGATTTTTATTTATATGACATAACTAAACTTCATAATTGACAGTTAACGAAAGTTAAGCAACTTGTTTACAGATTGGAATTTGGAAAGGTACTAATTTCCACATAGAGCAAATCAATTAGAAACGAAGACGATTTTCTTTTTATTAGTACATAAAACTTGTTTTAAACTGTAATTTCTTTTTATCCTATATAACTAAACGTACTTGATTAATAATTAACGAAAGTTAAGCAAGGTATTTAAATGATATCATTTGAAACAGTGCGCATTTCCAAGTAGAAACGAAGACGATTTACTTAACACTTAACAGTGACATCAATTCGTTATCAATTTACAAAAAAAAAATCGTTTTTGTTAAAGCAAACTTAGATTTTTATTTATATGACATAACTAAACTTCATAATTGACAGATAACGACAGTTAAGCAACTTGTTTAAAGATTGACTAAAGAAAAGGTACTAATTTACAAATTTACGATTTATATGCAAAATAATTGCGAATCTCATGCATGTAGAATGTTGTAATATAATGGTGAAGATTTGAATAGTTTATATAATTGTTTATATGACATAACGAAACTTTATAATTGACGAAAATTAAGCAACTTGTTTAAAGATTGGTTAAAGAAAAGGTACTAATTTACAAATAGAGCAAATCAATTAGAAACTAAGTCTATTTATATGCAAAATAATTGCGAATCTCATGCATGTAGAATGTTGTAATATAATAGTGAATATTTGAATAGTTTTTAAACATTCGTCATCAATTTACAAAAAAAAATATTACGTTTTTTTTTTAAGTAAACTTAGATTTTGTTTATATGACATAACGAAACTTTATAATAGACAGTTAACCGAAGTTAAGCAACTTGTTTAAAGATGGGAATTTGAAAAAGTACTAATTTACAAATAGAGCAAATCAAACACGATTTCCTTTTTCTTGGTACATAAAAACTTTTTAAAATTTATATAACTTGATCAATACTTAACGAAAGTTAAGTTGGGTATATCCAAGTGGAAAAAAAGACAAGTAACTAAACGTACTTGATTATTTATTAACTAAAGTTAAGCAATGTATTTAGAGGATATATTTTGAAAAGGTGTGCATTTCCAAGTAGAAACGAAGACTATTTCCTTTTTATTGGTACATAAAACTTTTTTTAAATTTAATTTCCATTTATCTCATATAACTAAAAGTACTTGATCAACAATTAACAAAAGTTAAGCAACGAATTTAGAGGATATATTTTGAAACGGTGCGCATTTTCAAATAGAAACGAAGACGATTTACTTAACACTTAACAAATTAACACATTTAACAAAATCTCAAGGTCTGTAGTCTCTAAAAAGACCTAAGAAATATATATTATAAAAAATATTTTTTTCTTTAATACATTTTCAATTCGTAATTGGATTTTCTTTCTATAGAAAACAAATCTATTTATATGATTCTATTTATAAATTAGTAATTGTAAATAAAAATCGTTTCTTAGAATATTATATAAATCTTAGTTTACTTTGAGAATAGCAAGTATCAAATTAAACATGAAATTATTTTTACTTTTATTTAATAAACAACTCTAATACACAATAAGAATCAATTACAAGCAGAAGCAAAGATGTCTCAGTTTTTCATTAAAATATGCTTTAAATATTTAGCGAATGATTCATAAATGGAACTAAGTGACATAAAACAATGCACGTTTCTTAGTATATGCTCAAGCCAACTATTTTAGCGATAAGTAATGTTTACTTATTGCATATTTATCTGAGACAAGATTTCTTTTAATGTGTGATTCAATCTA
Source organism: Nicrophorus vespilloides (assembly GCF_001412225.1). Classification (NCBI taxonomy): domain Eukaryota; kingdom Metazoa; phylum Arthropoda; class Insecta; order Coleoptera; family Silphidae; genus Nicrophorus; species Nicrophorus vespilloides. Next base: position 238,652 of record NW_017096087.1, read on the forward strand.
ATATTCATTAAACGTTTCTTTGAATTCATGAACTCTAAGAAATATGTTAAATTCTATTTCAGAGTAAAGATTGAAAGCCTTGGTAAAATCGTCTATAGTAATTTCATTGTAAGAATATAAAAAAATAGCAATATTTTTTTCATTAATCAAATATTTAGATTTTGTTTCTTAGAAATATTTATTATTTGTAAAAATTATAATTTCTTAAGTTCAATTTGCAAGGTGCTTTAACAGTCTTTGTTGTATTCGAATTTATCCAGTTAACGATACATTACTTTAATGGATTCTCAGAAACATGAGACAAGTAATCTTCTAGTCTGTCTCCATGGAAATTTAAACTTATTGACGTTTTCCGTTGCTATGTAAGAAAATTTTGTTTATTTCTAACCAATCTTTAAAATTTAAAAACCTTAAAGACTCTAAAATACTTTTTTTTGCAAAACATTTAATTTAAAAAATTAGTATTGATCATGAATCCACAATTTGTTTACTTACTTGTTTTTAAAGTTTAAGTTATATTCTTAAAATGATTTTGTAGATAATATTTCTTACTTTTGTAATCTATTGTATTTGCAGTTAGATAAAAGTTTATTTCAAAAGATGTAGGAATTTGTAGGAAATGCAAGCACTTAAACTTGGGGAATACCGTCGAGTTCCATTATGTTTACAACTGCAAATAGTTGTTACTAATATTTAAACTAGATAAAACAAAAACTTTGTGTTTTCTCGTAAACCTAAATATTGGATTAATAATAAGTCCAGATTGTTTGAATTTATTTTTATTTTGATGAATGAAAATTTTAGTAAATGAAACCGTACTATGCGAGGTATTGCTGTATATACAAAGCGTATTGATTATTTTATTAATCAGCAAAAAGATATCATTTGCTCTTCGGTTTGTTGATTTAATTACGTTGCTAAGCGCATTTTTGGTTCGATGACTTCTTCGAATGCGTTATTCTTCAGGTGAGTCATTATTTCCAACACTGGTTCGAACCTGTCCAAAAAATTTGGGATTCTGAACATATGGTATAGGTAGATACCGAAGTTCAGCTTTTGTTTTTGTTAAAGGTTCGTTTCGGTGCGGCGCGTTTCAACTATCTATTGACAAAACAAAAGGCGATTGCGCAACGTTTGATTACCAACCGGAGAAAGCCAGCATTTCGGATTATTTACCGTATTTTCGAAGTTAACTCTCATTAGCGGCGCTCTTTCTATCCGTCAGTTCGCCTCGCCCGAAGCGAAGCAGAAAGAGAAAAAAACATTTCCAACAACAATAACGAGTTACGTAATCTGATGGTTTGTTGCTTCGTTGTCCCATTATTTTATCGCAGTTTTCGATTTGCATACGCGCGTAATTAAACGCAGATACTGCCAAGGCCCATCCGATTAGCTTCCCAATGAATGGCGACTCACCTGATTTAAGTCGACTTAAGTGCTGAACGGGTTTTCTTCGGACGGTGAAGAGCTGAAGACCACTGCAGAAATGGACACTTGCTGTGGTATTCGATCGACGATCCTCTTATCATTACTCGGGTTAGGAACACCAGGTGAAGCAGCAGCACCACAAGCACCAACGATTCGTTCTTTTGATAACAGTTTTTCGATAATCCACTCCAGCGGTGACTTCACGGATGGTTCACGATCGCGTTTCACACTGGACGACCACCATACATGGTACTCGCTCGACGAACCAATGCAGCCAGTCTACATGACTCACTTCCATACCAGTTGTATACTTGTGGGGACCCACACCACAGGATCCAAGTTGGTCGTGGTGGGAGGTTCAGTCCATGTACCTGGTTACAAGGTTTCCTCCATTGGTCACTTGCGGTTTTTACACGCACCGGGCTCACTTACGGTACTTCTCATATTAACTAACGAAAAGAAATTGAAGAAGAAAAAAAAAGAACAAACCGGAAACATTGACCAACAACAAACAACATTGGTACCTGCAATACTTCCCTTCGACTTTGTCACTTTTCACAATCGCACGCAACTAATAATAAAAAAAATAAGTATTGAATCAATCGGAAACTTGCTATCGCATTGCTATTGATCGGTCCAGATTTTTCGGGTTTACGTTGGAATCAGCGATTAAAAATTGTACGCGGATTCGTCATTTCACTGGAAACACACAGTATTGATTCATTTCCTCAAGGTTGTCTGATTCTACATGCCGCTTGCTACTGCATATCATTATTTCATAATACGAACCGAAACCAGTTTGTTTTTATCAGTTCTTCAAAGTGTCGCGAATCGAGGTGGAAAAATGAAACCCCAATGAAAACTAATATAATATTCTCAGTCCATGCGCAACTCTAATTACCTTAACTGCTGACGCTGTATCGCGTGAAATGGACGTGTTTCTGTCTCTTTCTTTTTAGAGCTGATTCTATTAATAAGACATTTTCCTTCATTAATAATTGATCCGTTTTCCAGAATCGATGAATCGAGTATTTCCATAATCCAATTTCAGCGTCTTAAACAGTACTTGACAGATCAATTGACATTTAATCATTATTTGTCATCTTATTGTTTCTATGGTTATAATCAACAAATCTATCATTTTTTATTTATCCTAAGCATACTAATTTATATTTATTTTTTTAATTATAAAAGGTGTCCCAAGATTAACACAAGATTTGAATTTGCCGCAAAATTTGTTGGCAACCACAAAAAAAAATCACAATCTGAAGACTAAAGACTGTATTTTCTATTTAATTCAAATCAATTTTATCTTGATGCAAATTCCGATTTTCCGATTTTTTAAATTCATTAAGAAGAATGATTCTATTGGTTTTCTTTGGTTCATGAATATGGAAACAGAGCAGCAGCAGAAAGACATTTTGCTCCACCACCAACAGAGAAAATGGTTCGAAAATGGAAAAAACAAGAGGAACAATTGAAACTGCTAAGTAAAGACAAGAAAAATAATTTATTTGGGTGCGTCTTATGGTCCGAAAGTAAAATTAAATTATTGTTTTAATAAAAGGTCTCTACATTTGAGGTGCGTCTTATAGTTCGAAAAATAGGTATTTATTCGATACTTTGACAGTAATATCTCAAATAATCCTACGAAACTTATTAGTACTAATAACGTTACTCATTAGATTTTGTGTAACTAACTAATTTTTTATTGACAACCTTTTGACAGTTGCCCTTAGTAACTTCCAAATGATTTATTTTGTAATTGTTAAAAATTCAATTCGTATTAAAGTTTTCAAATTATTTCCAAGTTTCTGAGTCATTAATTGTATTAAATTGAAATTTTGTAAGTTTATTAAACTGAAATTGACATTAATGAGTTTCAATTATTTATTGATAAAACAAAGGCGATGATTAACACAACAAAATAATAAACATTTCTTCGAAGTTTGTTTATATTTTTGGTTCATTGACTTCTCGATTTGTTATATTACAATATACTACGAATGAGTCATTAATGCAATTCAATGCATATTAATTAAATCTATAAGTTGAAGTATAATTTGTGAATATTTCGATAATTATGTAATCAAATAAATTGTTAAAGTATTAACATATTTGACAGTCTGTCAATGACAAATTTGATTTGACAGATCAACTAATATTTAATGATTTTGTTTCTATGGTTATAAACTATAAATCTGCCATTTTTGTTTTGTCCTAAGCATTTGTACGTTTACTTTTGTTTGTATTTACAGTGGAACCTCGCATAACGATCATTTCGCTTAACGAGCAAAAATGAGTCGTTTAACGAGCAAAAATGACTCGTTTAACGAGCGACGTTTCGCATGACGAGTGACGATGACAAGAGAAGTCCCGGATTGCGCGACTTCTACATCATTTTTAACACATATTATGGGTATTTTTGAATATGTTTCACTATACGAATATTTCGTTAAGCGAGGTTCCACTGTATATCGAAATAAAAGTGTCACTTCGATACAAAATGAAAAGTTTAAAAAAATAATATTTGTATATTGATAAAAATAAGTGCAAATTGAGTAATTTAATAAAAATACAGAAATTGCATTGAAAACAAATATTGAATTTTTTGATTTAGTTCAATTGATTGAAAAAAATATTTTGTTTTTATTAATCATAATCTAAATCAGTGATTCTCAAACTTTTTGGGCATAAAAAGTTTCTGCGACATCCCGAAGAATGAGTAGGTGTGGAAATACAACTAGGATTGATCTGTCATTAATTTTTTGTTACCATTTTACGCGACCCACACTTTGAGAATCACTGATCTAAATCTATGTTTGTATAGACCAGTGGTCGGCAAAGTGCGGCTCCGCATGTGGCTTTTTGGCTCCTTAAGTGCGGCTCTGACACAAATATTTATTAAGTATGAAATTTAGTTTTATTTAGTGTAATAAAAGTTTAATAAACAAGCAAATTTTGTTTAAAATTGTTGTAATGTTCATATTTGGCTTTTTGGATAATAAATTTTCCGACCACTGGTATAGACTAAGAATAAAAATTAGTTTAAAGGTAGTTAAATTTCCATTTTTTACGTATTTTTGTTTTGATTAAATAATTTAAATGGAAAAATATTATTTCTTGTCCACAAACGCATTTAAAAATATTAATTAATATACAAACTCATTGTTAATAAATACAACATTTTGATAACAACTGAAAGTAATTTAGATATGAGGCAAAACATAAATACATTTAACCGATAAAATATTGACATACGATAAGTTTCGCAATCTATACGCTCTCTATATGTTGTTGCTTTTTGTAACAATATATTATAACGGTGTATCATAATTTCATGCGATCAACTTCTTTGTCCGCTAATCATAAAAACGCATTCATCAAACTGCATAGAAGTAGGTTTCGCATGATAAATAATACCGAAGATTTCCAATAGATTTTTTTTCTTTCTATTATCGCAGAGAAACTAAACGCAATCAATTTCAAACGTCGTCGATTTCTTTCCGTTGCTCACAATGCGCGTATATGTGTATAAATAGGATACATTTTAAAGTGTGTCATCGACTATCTGGAATACTGTAAATGTCCATCGTTATTCTTTGCATAACATTGCGTTTAAGTCAGGCTTATTACTGATTCAATACGAATGTTGCCGTAGACAATCAAGCTACACCACCAGTCTATAGACATTAGCTTAACAATAAGTTTTTATTAATTTCGATACGAGGAAAACCGCTCATTTCCTTTCAGCTTAAGGCATATAAATTACGTATTGGAGACGTGCTCTTTACGTAACGCCTAAATCGGATGGAAATGCTTGTTGTTTCGTTCCGTATTTGTACGTTTGGTTTTAGGAAATGTTAAAATTATAATCAATTATATAACATAGAAATTAATTTGAAACATTGTATTTTTATTCCATAGCTCAATGTAATAAATTCATTTTAAACTATAAACTTAACTTTAATATCACATTGAATTAATTCAAATTAGAATTCATGAAGTATTTTATTAAAAGTAATACAGTAAACTTGATATTAACAACTTATTAAATTCTAAATTAATTATATTGGGTGAAGTAAAAAGTTCTGAGCGTTTTGTCCCATACTTTTAGCTTCTTCGTGAGACCAGCCTTGTGCAAATGTTCCGAACGGTTTTCTGGATAATCTTTAGTTCCTGGACAATGGAATAAATGCTCACTTGCAGGTCCAACTCGACGATTTCCATGATTTTAACAACATTTTCGACGATTGGTCTACCAGAAATGTCTCATCTTCGACGTCCATATTACCAGAACTGAAGCGTTGGAACCAACGCTTTACTGTTGCATTAGATGCTGTATTGGGTCCATAAACAACACAAATATTTTTAGCCGCCTGCTCTGCTTTTCTCCTTAGTCGTAGTGGTACAGAAAAATATATCGATTTTTTCATTTTTTTACCTCCATTTTGGAACGCTCTAACATTTCTTAAAGCGTTTAAATAGCAGTATAGAATGATAAGATGTAACGTCACGATGTATACGTTGCATCGTAGGATATTGCTCACTAAAGCCATGTAACGAAAAACGCTCGGAACTTTTTACTTCACCTATTAATTAATATATTAATATTTCTAAAATATGTGTCTTGAAATTTTACTTTAGGAGTTGAATCAATAAATTCTTGTAATTTAAAATTCATTTAAAAGAATTGCGAGTGAATTTGTAAAAAAAAAATAATTGAATAAAATCTGAAATTGTAGATGTTTTAAATTAAATTGTTGAAGGCAGATGCATAAGAAAAAAAGTAAACGAAACTGAAATTGGTGCGGCAACAACAGAAAATATAGTTAATATCGTCGTAAAAGTGGAAGATTTTTTTTTGCATTCAATTTAATAATAATAAAGTGAGACTTGGAGTGAACAGCTCTGAACCAGTTTTTTTTTTCGTGATTTCTCTTTTAGTCTCGTGGCAATTTACGATTTCATACCTGAAAACAACGGCGACAGCAGAAAAAGAACCTCATCCGAATAATAATAATAAAAGAAATAATCTTATTATACGTCTTCACCTGTCCGATATTTCTTCTTTTTTCTTTACTTTGCACTGGATTTTCTCTTTTCGACGCATTTTTCTTTTCTTTTCGTTCCTTTATAATTTTTATTGCGCTATCAGCATTATCTAGATTTGTGTTTCAGACGACGAATATCGAGGTTAACCGTTCCAATTCGCTCTTCTTCTGCGGTTATTTATGCAGTGTGAGTGGATTTTCCAAGATTCTATTTGAAGATAATTTTCATTTTTGTTTTGTGATAATTACGAAACAACAATTTAAAATCAAATGTGTTCTTCTGTAATTTTCAGGAACTATCAAAATGCTACAATTGTTTCAGAGGGCTCATTCGAAATATAACCGTCTCCAGGTTACGATTCTTGTTGAATTATGTAATTATCCTGCGTTGGCATCCTGAAATTTGATATCTCGTAGCAGATGAACTGATGACAAATCTGTGTCGTTAGAAAAGTGACACTTTCAGCTTTAATTTGAGTATAAGGTGATGAAATTATGTGTAGCGGTTCTCGATTAATTCACTAAAAACTGAAGACATGAAAAACACGTTGGATCGCAACGTACGTTATGCAACGAGTTGCGTAACGCTTACCTGATTATGTTATAAAATCATAAAAAAGTTTACTAGTTATTAACGAAAAACCTTTTTTTTTTCAATCAAACTGATTTTCACAAAATCCAATTTGACAATTGGACAAAATTTTCGGTAATTTTCAGATGCTAGAGAATCGTTCCATATTGCTCATTCAAAAGGTGGCAGTCTAAAAAGTATGTTTCATGTCGAATTACGTAAATATACTGCGTGGTTATCCTGAAAAACTACGTCAATTTTGACAGCTCGTATCAGAAAGCTGTCAGTGAGTTCGTTGGAAAGGCGAGACTTCCAGCTTTAATTTAAATATAAGGTGATGGAATTATCTTTAGCAGTTCTCGAATAATTAACTAAAAACTGAAGACATCAAAAAGTCGGAAAGGTGAGACATTCATCTTTCATAAGAGTGATCGATGATGTAATTATCTTAAGGGGTTGTTGAGAAATTCACGAAAAACTATAGACTTTGTCAAAAAAAAACGTCGTTTCTCTGTTTTTTCAATTTCTACATCTCATAGCAGGCGACTACATGACAACACGAAGGCTCGTTGGAAAGGTGAGACATTCAGCTTTCATAAGAGTGGTCGATGATGTCATTATCTTAAGGAATTGTCTAGAAATTCACTGAAAAAATCGAAAAAACGTCATTTCTCTGTTACGTAACTTTTGTTACAATAAAAAGTTGCGCAACGTTTGCGTGCATCTGATTGTGCAATAAAATCTTAAAAAGTTTATTACTTTTCGAGTTATTAACGAAAATCCTTTTTTTTTTGGTAAATCCAATTCAATTCTACAGCTCATAGCAGGCGACTCGGCGACAGTACGAAGATGCANACTAAATAATGAATGGTTTTTCTCATGTTTTGTTATGTTATATTACAAAAACAACAAAGTGTTCCGTGAAAATTTCAGGATTTACGAAGTGTTCCGTTGCAGCAAAAAATTGGGAAACCCTGCTACATAGCATTATTCCTATTGAATTACATAACTATCATGTGTGGTTGTCTTGAAAATAATGTGGTGGCATTTTCAGAAACGTCACTTTTGACAGCTCGTAGCAGACGAACGTATGACAACAGAAAGCTGTCAGTGGGCTCGTTGAAAAGGTGAGACTTTCAGCTTTCTTTTCAGTATTATTATATTTTGTAATCTGGTTAGATTGAAGATTTAGAATGTTGTTTTTTAAATATTGTTTGTTGTTGTCTTATATTCGAAGTGTTCGTCGAGGTCGAACAGTGTCTGTTCTTATGGTGATCTCTCTTTGTCGGATGGATTGCGTCCTGAATAGCGATTATCGAGTCCTTTAAAGAAAAGCAAATTCACACTTGGCAGGAGAGAGGCGTTGGCATCGTCAATTATCCTATTCAGTAGCTATTGTGGTCTCAATTGCGATGGATGGAACGCGCTAAAAAGGACGTCAGAAACGCCACGCCGCACGACGAAACTTCCTTTTGTTACGCACACGTGTTAGTTCCATCGTGGTCCGTCGACCCACGAAATCGGAACGGAAGGTTTATTAGATGCGCCAGTCGCCGTGGAAAAGCTCTCTCAACCAGTTTTGGAAAAGCGCAGCATCAGTCGCTTCCTAGTTTTCTACACACTCATTCTTTACTAGAGTTGTCTCTCTGTAATTCTCGCTTCAATCTAATTGGAATCATTAGAGTGTGCGCATGTGTGATCTTATCTCGCCTTTATTTTACACTTTTGTTTTGTTATTGTTGTCGCAACCGTCACAGGTAGTTTGAGATTTGCTTTTGGAGAGTTTAGAGGAAAAGTAACAGATGATGTCGTTGAGAACTCTGTTCCATCTGGCAGCGTTCGCTCACGACGCCTTCAGTTTTTGGTATGATTACACCTACGTCAATCTCAGGCATCTGTCGACCAAACCCGACATCGAATTTGCGCGGGGCAAACTCAAGTACCTGACCGTCTGGAATTTGGTGAGTGAATGCCTTTATTTCTTATCTTTATTTATTTTATTTATTCTCTTTACTTTTATAACCTTGACCAAAAACACCCGGATCGATTTCGTTTGAGAATGCTCCTACATTCCTTCATTGTACATCAACAATTAATTAATTACTTATATTTTCGACAATTTCGAGCATTTTAAACCCATCTTCATTACTTTCGATTACAGAAATTCGTTATTATAAATCCAACGAAAATACTCTAAAATTACCTTCAGCAAGTCGGGTTGCCTACATTCACACACTAAGAATTTGAATAACACAACTTATTTCACAGAACAAACATTACATAACATTTTATAATAATTATATTTACCTATTTGATATTATAATTCGTACATAATGGGAATATTCCATTAATTGTAAATTATTTAATTACTTAATAAAAAAAATAAATAAAAGTGATTACAATTCTCTTACATTGTGTTTTCATTCAATTCACAATTAGTCAACAAAACTTTACTATCTAATAAGTTATGTCCATATAAGCGTATACACCTTAATTTAGGAGTATTTACCTTTAAATTATGGCAATTAAAGTAAGCAAACGAAAGAAAAACCATCAGAGTTTTACATCTCAATATCTTTAACATTGTTAAATCTTTTTTGTTGTTGTTACTGTTACTGTTGTTGTTAATTAGTCACAATTTTTTCCACATACACGTAATAGAAAAATGACGTTTCATATGAGTAATAAAACGTAATATTTTATTTGCAAATGATGAAATATATGAATTATTTGTGAAAATCTCTTTGAGAATTAATTGAAACATTAACTTTGAGAATGATTTCATTTATAAATAAAATAATACCGATTTTATTTCCACATGAACAAACTACAAGAAATTAATATCATTTCCTTTCGCTTTGTTTTCTTATTAAACTCTTTGTTGTTGTTGTTGTCATTCTCAGACTCTTTCTTAATAGTAGACACTCAAGGTAATAATAGTACTTAGAAGTACGTGTATTCTAAAATATAAGTTTACAATTGGATAAGAATTTAGAAAAACACAATCTTATCGAGTGTTCTTTATCTATTTGTATTATGCAACCGTATATTTTGGCATCAATATCTTGATAAAGGAACGAAGTTCAAATTATTACATTGTATAATCAAGTGCAAATCAAACAAAATCCAAACAAAGTAGTTTATTCAATAAATATGTATTAAGTAATAATATTAGATTTATTTCTAGTAATATTGAATGATAAAAATGTTTCTTTTTTAATTTTATATATGTCAAATATAAAGTTTTTACTGCTCGAAAATAAATTTACTTTTAATTAAACCTGAGTTTCGTATTACGTTTCACATGATGCAATCGTAGAGTGCGTGTATGTAATTATACCACGTGACCAATGTCATAATTACATAAATATTCGAATTGTTGCAAGTTTCTTATTAATTACTATTAATATTGTTTTGTATACCTGAAAATTATCGTCTTTCTTATTAATGTTCACAATATATTTGATCTTGCAAACTAACATTCAATTTGTTAATGCTTGTAATTTGAAACGAGGTAAATATTTGATTACTTTGTCATATTGAGAACGAAATTTGATACACTTTACGTTCAATACAAAATAAGCATTGTCTTACAATCATCAAATAGACTTACGATAATTGGACTTTTTTGTTGACTTAATAGAAAAGTTGATCAATGCGAATGGAATTAATATATTTTTTTTATTCAGTTTATACCTTGGATATTGATCTAAAGAAGAGCTATAGTCTCATTTTTTCTTACAATTTAAAAGAAATGTTGAATGGAAAATGTTAATTTATATTGTTTAACTCAAAAAAATAATTGGATATTGATTTACAGAAGTTCTGTAGTCTCTTTCAGTTGAAAATTTCAAATTGAAATTTTATTGTAAAACTTTAATAGAAAATTTGACGAATGCAAATGAGAATGGAAAATGTTAATTTATATTGTTTAATTCCAAAAAAAGCAATTGTAATTAATTATCTATTAATTACAGTTTACAATGTATTCGTTATCACGACTAAGTTGTACAAATTGAAACAGGTTTGTTGATTAGGTAATTAAAGTGTAACCTTCCATGTTGGTTGCATAACTTATCTCAATGGAAGTTTAGAGTAGCTACGGTAGATGTCGCTTTAGCAGCCTCTCAGTGTAACAGATGAAAATTTTCGACGTCCAAAAACCTATTGATCGCTAAATTTTTTAAGATCATACTTCACAGGATCATTTCTGTAGTGTATCTTCACAACACATATCACAAATGTGACATGTATACAAACCACGATGACGAGTCGTAGTTCTGCTATCTGAGCGTGAGGCAGAAGCTCTGGATTCTTACGAATCTGGATCTTCATCGATGACCGTTCGCTTTACTTCTTCGGAAGTATAGTGAAGGATAGTGGAACATTCTGAGTGGCTTTTTTTATTTAAATTTAAAAATAATTACTCCTCTACTTTTGAGGAATTTTTATACATAAATCAAATTGGAATCAAGAGAATTACTAATTAATGGAAGAAAAATGTTAATATTGTATTAATTGTAAAAGGATAATTAATTAGATTATAGTTTCAATAAATTAACAACTATAATTACAAAATATAAACAAGTAGTTCAAATGATCACAATAGATTGAAATGGCATTATAGCTCATTTAATAGGTCTAAAATATGTACCAACTTAAATATTATGTCACCAAATTTAGTTTCTTTGATTGCTGTCGTAAATGAAAGCAGTTATATAACAAAATCATCTTATTTTTTAGCCAAAATTTCAAATATTTCTCTGACAATATTAATAACTTTAATTAACTAGTTTACGCCCTAAACTAAATATTTTTTAAGTCATTGTATGAAGTAATGTTGGCACGAACAACAATCGCCATCTGTTTTCTACTGAGGTGCAATTACCATTGACATTTTCAAATATCAACGATTATTTGAAAACGCGACGAGGATAAATAAGCAAAGCGAATACAAATTTTGTACACGAAGTTACCTTGCTGATTCATCACTGGTCATAGTCGATGGGGGAAGAAAGAACGGTATTACGTCACGCAAGAGAAAAATCCTCCCCTAGGGAAGGACGACGGTAGCGTCGCGTACTAAATTTTGGCGTCGGCGTAGCTTTTCTGACATTTACATCAAACCAGTGTTTTACATACAGTTTTGATATTAGCAATATACTTTTCTTCTATTTTTTGTAAACTTTACTAATCATCTACAATTACTAAAGTCGCAATTGCTGAAGTAGTGAGGTTTTGAATCGCGTGCTGTGTATTCATGAAAAAGTGGAGATAGGCTCTAGTTGTTGATGATCGTGATGTGCGATTATTAATAAAATGCGGAGGGGCAGGACGTCGGCGGCGATGGATGTGCGGCTCTGTTTTCGGGGCTTGCGGCGCATCACGCAGCAATAACAGTCAGGTTCGGACCAATCCCAGAGAATCGTCGGGATTCGTTTGGCAGTCGTCGTTCGCGTTCCTCGCTGCTACGAAACAATAAAAACTAAACTTTTGTGATCAAAACATTCGACGACCTAAGAAGCTATCCGATAGCTTTGATACAATTTGTGCAAAGATTTTTGAAAATGCTGCGACCGGCTTTCCATCTGATTGCCGCCCTCCACTTCTGGTTTAGTGCTTACTATGACTGGTTCTACGTTAACGTCCCCGTCCACGTTCATCCCATGGGGAAAGCATTCGGAAACACCAACAAACTCAAGTTTTTGACCTACTGGGATGAGGTTCGATATTTTTTTTATCCTGTCTTTAACCTTAATCTCATATAACTTAACACACAAATTATTTTTTTTATTAATAATTACTTAAACTTCAAAGATATCCTAATCCAATATTATTGATTAAACCATTAATATTTAAAATAATTTCTCTTGAACTTTGAACTCAGAGGACGCCTATACTTCAGAAGCTTTTTATTAGATTAGTAATAATAATCAATTAAACCAAGTTGCTAATTAACTTACAAATACAATTATAAGCTATAATTAACATTAATTTTAATTAGTTTTTCAGAATTATACCAGCTACTTCAAAAGTCCAATATACTTAAGTCTTAACTACTTACTTTTATTTAGGACGAATATTAAACGGTTATAATAAAAACCGTACACAGATTGTCATAATTTACTAATACTTTACAATTGAATGCGTAATTTTTTTCATTAAAATTTATATAAAATATTAAGAAATTTTATAAAGTTATACAGATTTTCAAAATTTACTAATATTTTTATTTTTCGTTATTTGTTCATTAGAAAACAAGAATTGAAAGTTTCATAATATTTAGTGTAATCCTTTTAAACTAATTTATCATGCTTTATATTTGTAATAAACAAGTTTACAAAACGATTATTCGTTGCATTCGAAACGATCAAATCAATTATTAATGACTGATGGTATTGAGTAATGTACTTTGATCTTTCATTTGCGGTTTATAAACGGAATTGATAGTATTACAAGAAATGAGACATAATATTTAATTTGCGGCAAGTTTTCCAATCTAAATCAATAAAAATATGCATTATTTAACCATTCTACCAACTTAGACTAAATGGACTCTAGAATATTCGTTTAAAGTTTCTTGTTAATTAGAAGTGAAAACTAGTATTAAATATTTAATCTAAACAATTATATAAGATATAATTTGAGAAAATTATTTGTATTTGTCCAATTAGAACAGAAAACTTCCAATAAATGCTATAATGTATGTATTTAAGTTTTCTAACTGAATAGTGAATTGAGTACAAATACGTTTTATTAAACGTTTGTATAAATCGAAGTAGAATGATTTGTAAAGAGAACTCTTGAATAATTAATTTAGAATAATTATTGCTTCAATGTGCTTTTAACAAAATATTCATTATTTTGAAGAAAAGCAAATCAATTTTATAATTTAAAAAAATTCTACTGTATTTGTAATTATTACTAATAATTTTTAGAAACTACTTTCACTTAAATTTGTTTTTTTTTATATTAACGAGCAAAATGGATTGTAAGAAAAATGACTCGTTTAACGAGCGACGTTTCGCATAACGAGTGACGATGAGAAGTCCCGGATTGCGCGCCTTCTACATCATTTTTAAAACTTGTGTACACATATTATATTATATTTTTGAAAATGTTTCATTATACGAGTATTTCTACTGTATTTGTTAATGAATGTAGCTATTATCATTGATTCTTCATTTATAAAAATACCAGTTATTGAATAAGTAACGATCTATATTATTTATTCAAGACAAATCGATGAAACTCTGCGCGAACTGTATTTTTGTATATAAACTTTTTTTTGTATTTTTCCATTTGAAAATGTAACAATTGCACACTGTGGTTAAAGAACGTTAACTGCTGTAATCAACGACGAAGGTCACTTTGTGATAAACCGTTTTATCACAGCTGGAATGTCAAAGGGGGTCAATCGCACATAACTTGCACATATGGAATTGTATTATTGGACGTTTCGAAGTTTGCTTATTCTATCGTAAACAAAATACGTTGACTTGCAAATAAATAAATAAAGTTTTTCATTTTGCTTTTGTCGATAATATTTTAACCACGATTTTAATATATAAATGAAACATTTCTATTTAACATACTGTGAAGCACAATTATGCCAATAGACCAATTAAAGTTTCTAATTTATTATTGTAGACTTATTTGAAAATGTTCCTAATTTGCATATTTAAGTAAAATAATGGTAAAACAATACTTTAAATCAGCGTTTCTCAACCTATTGGATCGCAAAATTATAGTTCAGACATTGCGTCAAAGTTTAAAAAAAAAATATGTTGGGAAACGACGTTTTAACACGTTGACGACGCCATGACCCACCAGTGGGTCATAGTTTATTCCCTATGCACGCCACTGATTTTGACTAAGTATAACCTCAAATATGTTACGTCAAATACAAACTTTACACGCCAATACATGTTTTAATCATTCTTGAAGCAATTGTGATATTGTGACGTAATTTACGCATACTTTAACGTAAGATATTTGACGTCTTTAACGTTTTAAATTATTATTTGTGGACAATGTCACGAAATACAAAACTAAATTAAAGATTTTTTTTGTAAATAAAATATTTGTGTAGCTTCAATTTCACAACGTGATTGATTGTGCCTGTGTAAACTTTAGAAAGTCGCAATGAAATCAGATCTTTCCGCAAATCGGAATTGCGTAATCCGAGACGAATTTCCAATCGATGTTTGTTTTGTTTTAGCTTCAGTTTTGTTTTTGTTTTGTTTTCCATTGCTGCATCTGATGTTATGTCATCAATTGTACTTGCATATTTATGAATCATCGCAATGAATGTTGCTGCATCCGCGAGGCGCATGGAAAAATTTACGTTTTCTTATTTGCAATCTTACTCGATGCATTCGCATTACAATTCACGTTTAGTAAGGCAAATTGCTGCGAATAGTGAAACACACAACCTTCACACTAATCGCCAGGACATGTTTCATGCGTTCGTCAATTAATGCCTTAATCAACAATTAAGAAACAGGTGTTTTTTTTTATATCAATATATTTACTCGATGAAATAAGTGTTAAATATTTTATTTGATAGCGACACTATTTTTATCACTACATTAATTACTTGACATATAAACAATTGTTTCATTTAATAATGAGTTTCTATAGAAATAACGTTTGTTTAAAATTTTAAACAAGTTTTATAAAGTTATTACTGCTATATTTCAATCACAGATGTCGCTATTGTCTTTTATTAATAATTAACACGTTAAGGAAGGCGCAAATCGGTTTGTCTGCTACTGTCTGTTGCAAACTTTAAAAGCTTAAACTCGCAATTTAATTTTTAAACTATGCCACAATATCACTAAATTACTTCAAGAATGATTACAACATGTATTGGTGTTTAAAGTTTGTTATTGACGTAAATATTTGAGGTTATACTTAGTCAAAATAGAGTTAAGTCAACATGTTATAACTTTACTATAATTCTGGACGTATTTCTATAAAGCACGTAAATTTAGATTAATTAAAGTACAAATTAATTAGTTTTAGCTATATCCATGAAGCATACTTTAACGAGTAATCGTCTCAGATTTGCGAAACTTTAATTAAGATATCTCTTGAACACAATTGCTGAAGAGGATGGGGTGAGAGACAATTTCGCCTTCCCAAATCCCGCAGGGTTTTACTCGCTTCATCAACTCGATTAATCCATCCCGGAGTGCTTCGGTAATTACATATGCAACCCGCAGAATTCAATTATAGCTTCAATTGCTGCTGGCATTTAAATTCTTCTAAAAATATTCTACTTAATCGATTTCAATCTGAATTATGTATAAGCTGTGGTGCATCAGACAAATAATCATTTTCATTTTACTCCCTATTATTTGCTCATTCGCATTTATGGATCCGACTGTCCAGGGTCGGACTGGATATTATATATTTGAGTATTGATTTTGCATTCGTTTCGAACGGTCAAAATACAACAGACGACGTTCCACTTTGCATATTCATCGTTGTCCATGCGTGAACAGGAGCTCTCTCCACGTTTCCTGCTGTTGTCTCCTTCTCTTCAATTGAATTACATTGAATGCTTTGAATTAAATTCTCTCTAAATTTACTCTTAGTAATTGTAAAATCAGTTTGAAAATATTTTTTATTAAATTTCTAAAATTTTAACTTGCCAAATTCGATTCTATAAAGATATTTTCTTTCTTTTAAATTGTTAAATAAAACATTTGTTAATAGAGAAAAAGCGCTGCAAACAAACAAATATTGATTTCATAAATCATTTATTAATGTTGTTTCTGTTGTAAATGTTTCCATTAAATTCTACTTATCTTATCTGTGCTGTTGTTTTTGTTTATACTTATTTGTTTTATTTTTAGTACGGTCCACTTCTTAATTAAGATGTATAAAAATACGAAATGAATTTGTTGATAAACTGCAATCAAAATAAACCTCTTATATTTAGATTGTTCTTATCGCGTCGGCTTTACGAAATTCGAGATAATTTTATGAATTATAAATAGGATGTGTCTGGGGGAATGCAGACGTCATATCATGTTTATTTCATTCATTACATAATGTAAATTAATGCTAAATTTGTATCTTAAAAGCAGAAATGAAATTTCAGTAAAAGTATAAAAAATTGGTGATTTTATCAACTTAATTTATGGATTATGTGTAGTAAATTAATTAATTTGATAAAGAATTAAATTAATGCTGTTTTGTGTAAAATTTTTAACAATTTAAGTGTGAAAATATATGATTTCACTAAAGAAGAGTTCAAAATTTCATTTCACATTTTGTTAGCAAAAATCTACAGTTAAATATTGAAAATGTGAAATGTAAATATTGAACAATTGAAATGTGAAAATATTTACTAAAAATAAAATTTTAATTTTTGCATTAAAAAATGTGATTCAGTTATTAAAAGAAACTTTTGAAGCTAGCTTGTGTATATTGCTATAAAAATATGACTTTACTCAAAGTTTTGTAGCTTTTCATTCATTAAAAGCAGAAATGAAATATCAGTAAAAGTATAAAAAATTGGTGATTTTATCAACTTAATTTATGGATTATTTCTAGTAAATTAATTAATTTGATAAACAATTAAAAGAATTAAATTAATGCTGTTTTTGTGTAAAAATTTTAACAATTTAAGTTTGAAAATATATGATTTCACTAAAGAAGAGTTCAAAATTTCATTTCACAGTTTGTTAGTAAAAATCTACAGTTAAATATTAACAATTGAAGTGTGAAAATATTTACTAAAAATAAAATTTTAATTTTTGCATTAAAAAATGTGATTCAATTATTAAAAAAAAAACTTTTGAAGCTAGCTTGTGTATAATGCTTTAAAAATATGATTTTACTCAAAGTTATGTAGCTTTTTAAACCGTAAATTGTGAAAGTTGAAAAATGAAGCTTAATGTTTTACCGTGTATTTTCATTGTCACACGTAGCACAAATATAAATTAATACTCAAATTAAAAATAAATATTCAGGCTTTCTAATGAGTCTTTACAGAGATTTGTAACTATCGCAGTTTGTTTGTAATCGATTATCAAAGTTGCTTTAAAAATATGTTTCTGAGAACGAAGGATTTGTAGTATATTTTGATATGTTGTTGTGTGCTCAGAGATACATAATTGCTATATTTTTAATGATTGGTTTCATTTGAGTTGTTAGGAAATATGCGAATTAACGTCATGTACTTTGCGCATGTAAAATTATAGTGTAAACTCGTTGATACGCAGCAGGCAGGAAATTACATAAGTAGCGGACAATAGCGAGTTCATCAGTGTCAATCTATTCTAATTTGATGATTTCATTTGCAGGTGCTGCAAGCCTTCTTCTTCAGCGTCTGTTTCTTGAACGACATCCTCGGCTGCAAGCAGAAGACGAAAGGACATGAGGGCTGTTTGCAAAAGTTCAAGGATTACGTGAGTAATCTGCAATAATGCATTGATCGTCCGTTGCTTTAACATCTTTACTTTTAGCTGCAAACATGCTTGGCCTTCCCCATTTCCTTCTTCGTCGGCCTCACCTTCTGGGCAATCTACTTCGTGGATAGGGAGCTGGTGTTGCCGCGCGCCGTCGACCAATACTTCCCATGGTGGCTGAACCAATGCGTGCACACCAACATCATGGTCTTCATCCTGATCGAGATGTTCATCTCGCAGGCGAGGTATCCACCCAAGAAGATTGGTTACAGCGTCCTCACCGTCTTCATGCTCGTCTATTTGGTGTGGATACACGTGATCCACGCCTACACAAACATGTGGGTCTACCCCGTCCTCGATGTGCTCAATATGCCGCTTCGTATCGTTTTCTTCCTGTCGCTGCTCGCACTCTCGTTGGCCCTCTACACCGTCGGCGAGAAGTTGAACGGTTGCATCTGGTCGAAGAAGAGGTCCACCAAGTACATCCACCTCACCAACAAGAAGGACTGATGATCGATCGCACTTGCCATGAGTCTCCGTACTCGCGTTGCTGTATAATAAAATTACGTAAATCACGCAAAACAGATTCACAAAACCAACAGATAAATACAAACAAACAAACAATAATGCAAAACAGCAATGCCAAAGCCAAACGTGAAACCATAATTTTATTGCAATTGTAATGATACTAATTATTAATATATTTTTTTATTTAGTACAATTTCAGATGTTTTTTATACATAATATATATAATAGGTAGTGAGTATGCGATGCGTTACGTAACACACGTATTTTATATGACGGTGCACGCTAGTAATTGTTGATGAAAAAAATAAATAAATGAAATAAAGATATTAATAAAAAATTATATTGTTGAATTTAGTTTCCGTTTAATTTAATTAAAATAGTTAATAAATAAACATTTCTACAAACTGTACTGTATTCATTTTGTATTTGTTTCCTTTAAGCATTAAAAATGAGAGAAGTTTTATAGTTTCCTTAAAAATACAACAAGAACAAAAAATGAATTGGAAAGTGCTGAATCCAATACGAAAATCTAAAAAGTATTAATATCTCAAAGATCACTTAACTTGTTATAAGTTTTAATACATCAACAGTTGAGGAATTAAATGCACTTTAATATACACTAATCAAAATTAATGAAGTTTTCATTAATGTTAAAAAATAACGTAAAAAGTATGAATGAAAAATAACGGAAACACAACAATCATTCCATAACTTTTCACAACAATTAACAACAAATAAATAAATAGGATTTCCAAAGACTTTACTCAAAGTTTTATAGTTTTTACGGTTTACCTGTAGTTAATTGTAAAAGTTGAAAAAAAATTGAAGCTTAACGTTTTATCATTGTCACATGTAACACAAATATAAATTAATACTCGAATTAATGATACATATTCAGGCTTTCTAATAAGAAAAAAACGTCTGTTACGTAACGAACATTACGTAATTTTCACAAAAAGTTGCATAACAGTGGCACCCATCTTACGCAATCATGAGAATGCAACAAAAGTTACGTAATTTTCGTGTAATTAGGAAAACCGTGAAAACTCGTCACATCTCAACGAAACAGCGATTGTTAAGAAAATCCTATTCACTTTTGATCCAATTTCTACAGCTCGTATCATGCGACTCGATAAAAGCACAAAGATGCCAATAGTTTCGTTGGAAAGGTGAGTTATTCAGCTTCAAATTGTGTTGTCGATGATCTAATTATCTTAAGGGGTTCTCGAGAAATTCACGAAATACTGAAAAAATAGGAAAAAAACGTCGTTTCTGTGTTAAGTAACGAACATTACGTAAGTTTTGTTACATAACAAGTTGCGCAACTCTTGAGTGCATCTGATTATGCAATAAAATCATAAAAAAGTTTATTACTTTTCGAGTTATTATTGAAAAACTGAAAACATCAATTTTTTGTCAAATTCAATTCACTTTTTTTCCAATTTCTAAAGCTCATAGCAGGCGTTTCGGCGGCAGTACGAAGATTCCAGTAGGCTCATTGGAAAGGTGAGATATTCAGATTTCACACGAGTGGTCGATGATGTAATTATCTTAAGGGGTTAACAAGAAATTTACGAAAAATTGAAAAAAAACGTCGTTTCTCTGTTACGTAACGAACATTACGTAACTTTTGTTACATAACAAGTTTCGCAACGCTTGCGTGCATCTTATTATGCAATAAAATCATAAAAAAGTTTATTATTTTTCGAGTTATTATCGAAAAACTGAAAACATCCAGTTTTTGGCAAATTCAATTTACTTTTTTTCCAATTTCTAAAGCACATAGCAGGCGACTCGGCGGCAGTACGAAGATTCCAGTAGGCTTATTGGAAAAGTGAGACATTCAGCTTTCATACGAGTGGTCGATGATGTAATTATCTTAAGGGGTTCTCCAGAAATTCACGAAATATTGAAAAAAAAAACGTCTTTTCCCTGTTACGAAACGAACATTACGTAACTTTTGTTGATTTTTTCCTATTTCTACAGCTCTTTTGAAAGGTGAGGTAAGATTATTATTACTGCTTTTTAATTAAAGTGCATACTATAGTTGTGAAATGTGCGGAGGGAGAAAATTAATAAAGTTGCAACGTAAAAATGGATTGGGTCATATTGCCAATAGATGTGACGTAAGGGATATTAATGCTAGGCAACCAATTATACAAAAATTAATATACTTTTATTTTTATTTATAAATCAAATAACACAGAATTTCACTAAATTTAAGAAAGAGTTAAATCAAAGGTATAAACACGAGAGGCAACGGATCGCTCGAATTGTTTCGGAACTGCCTATCGAGCATGAGTCATGGTGTTGCTTGTTCCAGGTGTTTCTTATATATATATACACATACACACATATATATGCATATATATATATATACATATTGCACTGAAATAAAGTAAGAGAAAACATCACACCTCGAAGGATAATTAAACTAATAATAATATATTAATAAACTTGAATAGTTCTTACATACACACAGAAAAATAATGTAAATATTCATAGGGTAAGCACAGGAAAGGTTCGTGTCTATCCTCGTTCTTAGATTGGTCTATAGTGAAGCTGAATGTCGTCCGTTAAGAAAATAATTTGAAAAGAAAAAAAAAGTACAGGGTGGTCTACGTTTCTGTGCAAATTCGCGTAAAAATCCGATGTTCACCCTGTATATCTATCACTCTATTCTCAGCAGCGATTGGATGGATTCTAATTGCCGTTCATTAGTTTCGAACATTCCAAATTATATATATATATATGTATGTATATATGTGTATATAGTGTTTAGTTTATATAACTCGTATACAACTAAAGTTAAATTAAATGATGATTACAATCGGTCTCAACAGATGGGGGTGTTGTGCCTAGTCGTTTTTCATTCAAAATATATCAAATTCGACGAAACCAAGAACAATGCAACAAGAATGATGACAAAGAAAAAAAAAACAATAAATTCGCCTGGTGAGATTAATCGTACTTTTTTTTAATCGTTTTCAAAATACAGGAAGGAAGAAAAACAAAAACATCCTTACAATAATAAATTAAAAAGTAAATAAATGAATAGAGGAGTTACCAACTAAACAATATAATATAATAATATGTACAAATACGAAACAGAAGAAAAAAAAAATAATAATATAAACTATCAGTGATAATATATAGGTTGTTTTGTTGTTGTTGTTGTTTTTTTGTGTTATATATATATATATTTATAATTGATTAGTGTGTTGCAAATTTTCACACCTCCCCCAAAAAAATAATCAATCGATTTAATTAATTAAGTTTCTTTTTTTGTTTCGATATAATGTAGATTGGTTGTGTTTTTTTGTTTGTTGCTGTTGTTGTGTTATCATCCCTTATTCTTTTGTTATTGTATATTTTTTTGGTTGGTTGGTAGGTTTGTAGAGGTAGGCAGTGTGTCCAAACAAAAAAAAATAATAAACATAATATAATAATAATGTACTAGCTAAAAGCCCCCCAAAAAAATATCGTATCATTACAAGTCCTAAACGCAATAAAATAATAATTATAAGAATATTACTAATAATAATAATAATAAATCCATCTAAAATAAAGAGAAAGAGACATGTTGTGTTTTTGTTTTTGCTTTTTTCCTCGATTTCATATACACATATATATATATATTATATAATATACATAATTGATTGATGTTCGTTTGTTTCATTTGACAAAAAAAAAATTAATGATAACCTCAACTTTACCGCTTCAAATATATATGTATATAGACTTCGTACCTATAAAATTCGTTAAAAACTAAATTACAAAGGAGTTATAACCGATACATTAAGAATCATCAACCACTATCATCGTCACCTCCGCTCCTAGACACAAGATCTTCGACCAAAAATAAAGAATGGCGGAATTCCAAAAAAATAATAATAACTGCAATAATAAACATATATATATATATACATACATACATATATAAATATCGACGGCGATTGAAAAGAAAAAAAATTGGAGAGTTGTAACAAAATGTATATTTAAAGAAAAAAAATAAACGGCCTAAGGGATAATGTGAAAGAAAGAGAGAGAGAGAAGAATAAACAAAGAGAGAAAAATATAGAAACACCCCAACAATTCACACTCCAAGAATATTTGTATTAATCCGAACACGCTTCATAAAAATCATTGTTTTCTTTTTACTTCGTTTCATCAATTACTTTGTTGTTGCAATATAATATATATAGATATATATGTATATATATATATGTATATATTATTATAGGTTCATTCAAATTTCTATGTATAATATATATATATAATTTTTTTGTTATTATTTATTATTATTTTTTTTGTAATTTTTTGTAGATTTTTTTTTTCATGTTTTATATACTTTGCACTAGTCACTTTCTTTTAATATTTATATTTATATATATATATGTATGTATGTGTGTGTGTGTGTTTGTTTGTTTTTGTTTATATATATTTTTTTTTGTTGTTTTATTATTTCAAGTGTCCGAGCACTGTTTGTATTTTCCTCTCGTTAGAACAAATCAATGTTGTGGGGGGTCCATCGTCGACGCCGCGATGGCATGGCACTAGTGGCGGGGTTCAAATTTTCTGGATCTTCTCTCCGACCACCACGGGGTTGTTGCGCCGGATCTCTTGTGCACCCATCTCCCGGTAGTTAAACGAGCAGTCGTGCTTGTCGCTGTATCGATGCACCGCACAGAACAATCCTCCGCAGCGGCATTCGAATCCTGCAAAACCAGAGAAGAACGACGATCGAAACAACAGAGTTCATGGTGCGAAAACGAATCACGGTTTTTTGATATGATTTGTTCTTTATGATTGTTGTCTTTTCACTTCTTCTTACCTGTCAGTCCAACCTTCTTGCGGCAGACGGCGCAACGGTTCTTCTTCTTCTTGGAGTCCTTGTCGTCTTTGTCCGAATTTTCATTTTCAGGCTGGTCGACACTGCTGCCGGCTGCGGTGGCCGCGCTTTCCTCGGCGATCTGCAAGTATTCCGAACGTAAATTGTTGTGATCTGATTGTGAAACTGCAGCAGCGGTGCTGCAGGTGGTGACTGTATGTACACCGTCGACGTCAGAGCCTGTCAGTTTGGTGGAGCCGTTCGAGACGGCGGTGGCGCTCGACGTCGGCACGGCGTCCACCTTACCAACCGGCGGGATGTGACCCTGTGACATAATCGGGGAATTTTGGTGCGAAACACGGGAATCTTTTTGGGGTCGAAATGTGTCAGCTGTCAGGAGACGCGATGCTTACGCCTTCACGGGTTTATTATCATCACCATCATCAAAATATACTCACGTCTGTGGGCTGGTGTTGTTCGGAGGCGGGTACGATGGGGGCGGGCAGGCATGGTACTGTGGGCTGAGCCGTTTCCATGAATGTGGTCCGCGGGGGCGGAACTGAGCTCACCACGGAGGGGCTTGGGGCTGACACTGGAGGTTGCTGCTTCTTCTTCAGCGCTTCCTAAACGACGACAACCGAACGAACACAAACAGAGTTAGCAAAAGCAAGCACAACAAATTTTCAAACAAAAAAAAAACAACAACATCAATCATCGAACTGACAGAACGTACCTTGAAACAAAGTGAACATAATCCTTCTGTGGCTGGGTTTCCGTAGAATCCGCACCCGGATCGGCAGAGCGCCTGCATCGGGTTGGTCTCTCGCTCCATCTCGCCGTTCTTTCCGCTTTCCTCTTCAGCTTCAGCTGCTCCTCCTTTTCCACCTCGGGCGTCTCTCCTCCACCGCCAATCCCAAACGACGAAAACAGAATCAAACTTCCAACTAGAACCTCGCTCCTTCTATTGCACAAATCCCGCGGCCGTCCGGTGGATGAAGAAACTTGCGTTGCGGTTCAATCTCGAGCTGCTTGTCCGGGGGGAGGCAAGGGATTTTGACTCCCTGTCACAAATTTACGAACACCTGGAAACAGAAATCAGCAGTTGTAGAACAAAAGAAACGCCGCCAGGTGACACATTTAGAAATGATAAGGGGACCATTCACCAATACCCGGAACCCAGCGCCTCCGCCACAATTTAAAATAGAAATAATCAATGCTGTATCATCATATGCAACCAAATTCACACACATCTTTCAGCAAAACTCATTCAATATATTTTCAATTATTACTCATTATATACATCGTTTCGATCAACTATAAAGTAAAACACACTGTTTAAGTCAGTATAAATGAGTCACATTCTAAATGAAACTAAAATGGCCGACCAAGACAAATTACACAAAACTGTCCATCATCAATTTACACCTTTAACGACACAAACATGATTTAAGAAATGTTTGCATCATATCTAAAATCTTATACAATAGATCTAAATCAATTTAAATTCAAAATGAATAGGGTTTGTTTTAATAAAATTAAAAAGTATTTTCTATATACATTTCGCGTATAACCAATTATCGTTGTTAGCATGCGAATTATATGTCCAAAAAATGGACAGTCATCCAAGTCCGTTATGCAACCAAGTACACGCGAAAGCGCAGAAACGGTATACGCCTGGCAGTTGCAGAGTGACTCATCGCGCTCGCAGCATTGATTTTAATTGCATGTCTTTAGATTGAAGCATCATCGAACCAAAAAAAATAATATTTAGAGAATCTTTTGCCACGAAGTTAACCAAGGTTAATGTTTTTGAAAGAAGAAAAAAAAACGAAATTTAGATGCCATTATAATAATCTCAGGACCACTGAGGCAATGGCACTTCCAATGCCAAATATTTGATTTATTCATGAATACTATCGTAAAAGTAGTTAATTTATCCAGCGTATGAGGAAATAAATCGTATAATTTAAACCAATTGACAATACCTTTGAAGAATTATAGAACTGTATGATAATTAATTAATTAACAAACCATGTTGCTTATTGGCAAACACGAAATTAAATTTGTTATGTTTATTTTTATGATTTGTAACGAATTTTTTACTTGGGAAAAAGATTATATTTTAATGTAATGAGACTCGAGTGCACTCTGGGAAATGGTGAGGCTTGGCCGGAAAAGCAAACTATATACTTTATAGATGAAAATTCAGCTAATCCAAGTGAAATGCAATCGTAAGGTCAAAGGGCTTCGGGTCCGAGCAGCATACTCGTTCTTGGAAATAGGGTGTATTGATTAAATTCTAAATCGAAATGCAAACGGCGAACGCGTGGGGTGTGTTGTACTTGGAAACGTTTCTCCTCGATACGCAAATAAATAAAACGATTGCCCGTATAATAATCTACGCTACTGGAAAATTATTGAAATGTGCGACATTTAGCCTTGCGATATGTTATTTGCATTCTCGTGGTAACTCGTGTAGCGTGTGTGTATACTGCTGCGTTTCCGAGAGCCGAGCAGTATTATAGTATTAAACATCATCCATTCGGCGACGGCGCAGCCTGCTTAAAATTACACATCATATACACGTGTGCATTTTTATTTCCACTTATACCAACCGAACTATGTTGTTCAACAACAACATCAGCAGCAACAACGTACTGAGGAATGAGAGATAAATACCGCCTCCGGCCATCGCACATACACCACGCACATCCCACCACCAACAACGTGATTACGATGATGATGATGAGCGTCTCTGGGATAATCAAAGTGCATGCACATGGCCAAAGTACACTTCGCATAAGAAGTAAACCTGCTGCTGCTGCGTGCGTTTTAATTACGGAACGCGCGCAAACAAGATGGAGTTTCTCGTCCGTCGCGTTTATCTTTCGATGATGATTGCATTGGATCCGCAGAAGAAGAGAGAATGAGAAGGAGAGATGAAGACGCAAGGCCGTAATTTTTAGGAATCTGGATCGCCCCAGGACTCAGACCACAAATCACAATCACTTCAGAATTCGCCCTGAGGTTAAACTGAAATAACGGCAGATCCTCGCTGTGATCTATTATTTACTTCTACAGATACTCGTTCTCGAGTTTAGTAAGTACACGTTGCCCAGACTTGTGATGGATGACTTAGGAAATTGAATGACGACTATAAATGGGAATCCGAAAATTAGGACATAAATAATCACACTCGCTGCTAAAGCAATTATTTTCCATATCAAAATAAATTCGAAAATATATTCATTTATATTTAATCAATTTCCTGTAGCAATTAATTAGGTTTATAACTGCTTATAATTACTAAATTGATTCAAGGAAATTGTAAATTAAATTCTGATAGCTATTATTTATACCTAAAACAGACTTGTAAAGTAGCTTGTATTAAGATTACCAGCAATTGCTGCAAGATGAGCGAGTTAAGATTGTAATCGGGAAACAAGGCGCATCGCTTGAATGAAGGTTATAAAATGATGTTTCTTTGTTGTGATGAATTACTTAAGCAGCTCCTGTTTGGTGTTTTGCAAAGAGAACAATCTGCAATGCAAATGATTGCGATGGAAATTGCTTGGAACGAGAACAACGACAGGCCGTAAATACGCATTACGAGGATGAGAAGGAAAAAAATACGTCGCAAAGTAATAAAGTCGTCAGCTGCGCGGAACACATCGAGCAGGAAAACGGCAATTAGCCATTCAAATTAAGACGTTTTTAATTAGCTATATGTGATCCGCAGTACGCGAGGCCACCCCGTATAATAGTAATACGCGGTTTTCCCCAGTGCCACCTGTTGTTCGAACAACAGTTGCAGCACTTCGATGGGTGCCCATGGTACGGATTCCTGGATTCGGTTTCAGGATACGTCTACGATTACTGCATGTGTCTTTTTATAATATATAAATCTCTATCTATTCTTATTTAAAACTTCGTGTTTTTTTCTGTTTTTGGAGAGAGTTGTAATGGCGTGGGCTTTGGTTTTAAGGTCGTTTTTAACACGAAATCGATGCGGTTCGACGGGAAAAAAGGGTCACGGCCTTAATGGCGAGCGGCGCTCACACAAGGACACGGAAAATTAGGTTGCTCGGAGAAGGGAGACAAAACAACAAAAAAAAAACAAAATTGAAAAGAACGTAACTCTGTGATACAGGAAGTGGATGAACGCCAACAAAAAAAAAGGAGAGTAAAACAACGAAAATAAAATTTAAAAAAACATGTATGGTCAAGGTATTGTAGACGGACGTTGAACCCGTTCTGGCGGAGAGCGCTTGCACCCAATGCGGGTTGAATTATTATTCCGAAAGGACGTTCGAACGCGCGGGGGGCGAAAAATATGTTGGCGTGAAAGTGAAAGCCGCAATTAATGGATATGATGGAAAAACGAGTGCATTTTCAAAATTACTCGAGATGAAGAGCGAAAGAAAAACGCGTGGGTGTTCTTCGTAGAAGAAAGGAAAAATCTTCGACTCGGAATAGTGGTACACTGTCACTTGGGGCCGCTCTCACTCGTTCCCCGTGCAATTTATCTACGCACACATATAGCAAGAAGCATTAACATAATCCGTTATATAACGTTGTTTGGGCGAAATGTGGGACGCGATTGCAACGCGCGGCTTGTCCCACTTACATAGAAAGCCATCGCGCAGTCGCGCCTAGGTTTATAAATAAAAACGCGCATTCTGCGAAACAACACCCCGTAGGAGGAGGAGAAAAAGGCTGCAACTTAATTGCATGAAGGATTGATCATTATTTCGGTACATCTTTGCAGGATGGGAGAGAGGCGTGGCGGGATTCGATGGTGCGGAAAATCGCGCGCACGACCGGACGGAAACTGAGGATCGCCTGCTTCCGGATACACGATTATAACATCCCGGAGGAAGAAGGCGCAAAAGCTCACCTCCTCATCCTCTAAATAACTGAAACTAATCAGGAGTTTACGGAGTGACCCACAACTGGGACGCTCGAAGCTCTGATCCTGCTGCATAATTCACTGTGAAAAGTGAGAGACGCGTTCAATAAGGATCTCGGGTATGTAGGGCACAGCACAAATGTCCCGTTTCGTATTCTCATATACTGGCGAAGCACAACAATGAAGAAGAGGAACGGAGATGCGAGAGAATAACCGTACGTACAAGATCACAGGAGATGCGAGAGCGTTCAAATTGCATTGTGTCTGCGGAGAAGAGGCCAGAAGGTCGATCCACTGCTTTAACATGCACATTACATTATCAACGCGTTATTTTTTTTTTATTCTCACCAGTCTGAACGCTATGTTTCTGC
Source organism: Nicrophorus vespilloides (assembly GCF_001412225.1). NCBI lineage: Eukaryota > Metazoa > Arthropoda > Insecta > Coleoptera > Silphidae > Nicrophorus > Nicrophorus vespilloides. The sequence continues at coordinate 267,767 of NW_017096087.1, forward strand.
CGTAATTAAAAATAATAAATATTACACATCCTTATCCTTGATGACCACTAAATACTTGGCAAGTATATTATGAAATGTTAATCAAATTACTTGGCAAGTTTTACATAAACAGTATTTCAATAAACAAACCAATTCATAGTACTTTACAAGTAATTTAGCAAGTGAAACCATTAAATTTTCTTAACAATTTAACAAAATCAAAATGAAATGTTAATCAAATTACTTGGCAAGTTTTACATAAACAGTATTTCCATAAACAAACCAATTCATAGTACTTTACAAGTAATTTGGCAAGTGAAACCATTAAATTTTCTTAATAATTTAACAAAATCATAACTTTTAACTATTTAAAGTTAGATTTACACTTATCTTATTACGCAATACAAAAGTAGTGTGATAGTAAATAATGAGCGTGAAATAGAATTAAATTAAAAGTGTGCACAAATTAAAGAAGATTATTTATAATGCACAATCGCAACGTTTTCTATTTCTCCATTCTATTATTTGCTAATTATCACATGGTTCGCAACGCAGCAAATTAAGCTCATTAAGAAGAGTCGCACAGAAAGAAAGAAGGAAGAAAAAAAACGGCAGATGTCGGATTGAATTTCCAAAGGCGTAACAAAAAAAAGAGGCCCCAAAACAGAAAGGACAGTTGTCCAAAGTAAGACGAAAATCTGGTTATCCCGGATTCAGTTTCCGCATTCCATTGTCCCGTTAACAAAAGTCCAATGAATCGAAAACAAGAAGTTCAATAAAAAAAAAAGATGCACACAAATCGGTGAGAAAATCCATTCCGAAGAGTTCCAGAAAAGGAAACAATTGAACAACAATAACTTAAAAAAAAAAACGCGAACGAAATTTGCAATCTTGTAACAGCTCATCGATTTCTTGAGGCGATTGCTTCAATTTGCGTTGCCCAATTTTTAGGCATGCATCTCTTTCTCTCTCTCTGCATGTTTTTTTTTATTATTATTTTCGAGGTGCCGACTTCGAGGAACTTTCACCGCAGCAAAGTGAAATTTGTTGTTTCTCTCCGGCCAATCAATTTTCGCAACGGAACGTCGTGCATAATAACTCTTAATTTCTTGCAATGAGCAAAAGAGAAAGAAAGAAAAAAAAGAGGCAGAAGACCTAACGGTCCGCATCGCACAGCTCTCACACGGACCTTTTCTTACAGATCGCGTATGCGAGACGAATCGGTAGAATTCAGGTTAGCAGGAGAGACACACACACAACACACATCACTTGCATTTTGACCCAGATTTACCGAACAACCATCGGGACAGCGCGAATTCACGTGCCTCTCGATTCTGGGCGTGTGAATTAGTCAGCTGATTGGTCTCTTGTCGAAATCAATGCTAGATGCAACATATTACCATTAACGACACGATTGCTCTTGCTTTGTATGTAATCGAACGTTAATATCAATTTGACATCTGTCAATCGCTTGTATAACGTGCCAGTCCTTTGCCTTCTATACCCAAACATAATCCTTGTTACAATGAGAAGCATAGTTCATCGATTGGTATTGATCATGAAATTAGAGGTAAATCTATTGCATTTATTGTTATCACGAAGGTCGTCTGATACAGAAACAAACAAAGAAAAAATCGATTCCGTCCATATGAACTTCCTGAAGGTCGACAGTTGGCAGCAGGTTCGAGTCCTGCTGCCATTTATTAGCGGAGGCCCCTCCATTGTGAGTGTGTACCCAACAATTTTGAATGGTGTGCTCGAAGTACTCAAATAGCTTATGCCCACTAACCAACTTTGTTTCACGTGGACACTCACAGTCACAGATAAAAATACGTGCAACAATTCCTCAGTCAGAATCATCGGATCGCCAAGAAAAAATTGACTGGTGGCTGTCATTTACTATTTCGGTCGTGGGTCGCCTCCTTGGATGAAGACCAACCCGATTCTCATTAGAGAACACCACAATTACCTTGAAACTAGTTATTGGTAAACATATTCCTCGTTGACGGTGACCATTATTTAAACCATTTACGTTTCACCACTCACCAAACAAAGATCTTCGAATCGTTTAAGCAAACACCTTGAAACGTCCACATTAGGATACAGAATTTCAAGATTTCGACGCCGAACGAAAAAAAGGTTGGCTCTAATCATCTTAATTTATGAATAAATAATGTAATTTCAGTCTGTGACATCATCTGTACACAACGATTTTCATATTCTTATCGGTCTGTTTTAGTAGGTCGCATTGATCTAACTATAGTACACATCTAATTGTAGCAACTTTTAGGTCAAAACGAGAAACAGTTTTTTTGTTTGTTTAATTATTGAATAACGAGTCTCATTTTCATATACCTGTCGATTTCAAATATTACAAATAAGTTATCTACATTTTCCAGGACAATTTCACTGGAAAACCAGTTTTTTTTTAAAGTGCAAATCACTTTTCGCATGAGAATCACTCAAAATTACTATCGTACTCGACCTTGCAATAGAAAACAATTCGTTTATTAAAAGTTTTCAAACCTATTGTCTTTTATATAATAATTTATATTTACGGAATCTGCGAACGCATGTAAAATGCGCATTTAAAGTAATATTGCTATTTGAAACAATACGATTATTTACGTACTCTAAACAATATTGCAACACGCGTCGTCTAGACATAAAATTTTTACAGCTTTGTACTAATGTTTCGTTGAATGTTATGTGTGAAATATCTTAACAACTCTTCTGTACGTTGATTTGAATAATACAAAAAAATTAAGTAAAGGGCAACAGTCACGTTTATCAAAATGAAAATATTGAGCAAAGAAAGTAATCGAATTATTTTGTCATCTCAAATTGTCGTAAACACTTGACTTTTCGGATTTGTTTTTATATATATTTTTTTTGCGCGATTATAAACGTTTGCTGTGATGACTTATTTATATTGTGATGAGAACAGTAAGTAAAGTAACTGTTCTGTAACAAATTTAGCGTTTGAATTGCATCAAGTAATGTCGGGTTTGTATGAATGTGTTAAGATTATTTTTGGGCTGTGGAAGAAGCAGAAGCAGCAGCAACAGCACACGCTTGTTACAGACACATATATGAAAATAAACAAGAGGTTCGTTTGACCCAGATTCGTTTGGATCCCCACAGCTGCCCACCACCACGAAGCTGATGTTGGGAGAGAGAGAGACAGAAAAAAAAGAAGAAGACAAAATGAAGCGAGTCGAAAATAGAGGATCGTCTGATGATGATGATGGTGAACAGGAAGCGGAACTTTCGCCCACGGCAAGAGAGTAGAAGAAGGAGGCGATTCAAGGATAGCAGATCGATAGTATTAATAGAGTGTGCAGTGGCGAGGACACGCGGAATGGTTTAATACACAACCAGGTTTTTGATGTAAATGAAACGTTGTGGGCGGAAACGGCGAGGAGTGTTGCTCCGTGCATATGAATCCGATCATCGCAGAAACCGCTCCCACTTGGGGGAGCCCAAATACGAGCAAACGAAACTAGGAAACCCGCGCTGCCAACTCCGGATGACGCAAGTCATCATCGCTATCAAATCAAATTCGATGGATGTTGAACCACGAAAAAAACAACAACGGTTTTCCTCGCAGTTGGCGTTGCTCGAATCATCGGCGATGATTGCAGAGAACAAAGTGCAGAATGCGGAGCGCTACAGTTCAAGTGCTTACACGTGCACGATACATGTACACGATATACCACGCCATACACACACTAGATACAAAACCAAAACATTTTGGAGGTCTCTCACATATGCATATCTAACGAACGGACAAATTTACTTTTCGTTAGATTACACACACGCACAAACAACTGCAATAGATAAATTCACTATTAGACCGATGAAGTTGAAATGAACCTCATTTTTTTTTGTTTTTGTTATTGTTATACCTTTTTGTCCGTGGCTCGGTTTAATCGGAATTAAATGCGACACGATGACGTCCGTGCATCGGAATATAATGGATATTGTTGTTGTGTGCACTTCAATAATGGAACAATTAACAGCTGACGCAGCGGGAAACGGGTTGACGACAAGAAGGCTGCATTTTAATAAATACTCATGCGCTATTAATACCTACTCCGCCAACCCAAAACCAAACCACGGATCTCGCTCAGTTCAATCCTACGATAATCTCCAATAGTTTATTCACCTCACACTAAAAACGCTTTAAACAAGGACATAATCTGTAGCTTATATAAAGACGATATTTTCGCATAAAGATTTTCAATGTATCAGTTTAAAAAAAATTAGTTAATTTAATTAAAAAAGTGTTATTAATGAAATACGCTACATTTATGTAATTTTTTTAATGAATTGAATTAGGTTTATTCAAATCCTGGTAAAGTTTTAATTGGCACTAATTATGTAGGCGCGAACATACTTTCAGCAACAGTTGCTGCGTGTTTCCATTTTAGCGATTAAATCAAAGAAAAGGCAGTGAAAGAAAGCAAACTTATAATAACACACGTCGAGCCATTCATAAAATTATGAATTTAATAGTAGTGGTAAAAAGATATATGTATTGTGATTATACCAAATCGAAATGTGTTGTGGATTTATTAATAAATTGTAAGTGAAATGACTTTATGGAAGAATTCGAAATGGCGAAGAGGAAGTCTAATTAACGCGAAGTCATGATTTGTAACCGAAAGGAAACATATGTGGAAAAAAAAAGCAATTCAAAAAATTAATTAAGTGTTGATTCTGTAATGAAGTCGGGGAAGACTAGTTTTAATTCTCGCAGATGCAGACATTAATCAAAGCGGAGGCGAGTTGAAATTTAAAAGAAGAAACGGTCGGGGCCCTTCGATAAATTAGTGGGTGGAGCTCTTTAACATATGGATCCGGGGTTTGCTCTTTTCTTCCCTTTTTCATAACTCTCTCTCTCGCTCTTCCATCCCGCTGAGCGCCTCTTTTTATAAGCACTTGCTGTTGTTGTTGTTGTTGTAATACACGTATGTATGAGTCGGTTTCAAAATAGTAATTAATGTTGGAAAGTTGCGCGAGCCAAGCAGAGCCGAGCCTTGGAAACCTGCTCCATTAACGACGTACATAAAGTTGCGTGCCGTTTCGATGCACGTCGACTTCTTCACCGAACCACCACCAACCATCTTCCCATCCCAAAAACTCAAAAAGACGCATTGAATGGAGTGCAGCTCCTGACTTCTAAATGCGTTTGTCCGTGGTTTGTTTTTCTTTTGGTATGCGCCGAGCATCCTGTGCGCGTGATGAAGATGATGATGATTGCAGCGGTGATGATGGTGATGCTCAGAGAGTGGACTGACCCCACAAGGTCGAAGCAATCATGCCTTGGTGCACACGCACTCTCATAAAATGTTACCGAAAAGAAACAATAAAGAAGAGAAAGGAAGAGAACAGGACCGAGAATACCTCGCGAATTGGGTGTTCCGCAGGTAACGGTATTTGGGCCGTTTCTTTTAAGCGTGCAACTCCTCTTCTGTTGCTGTTGCGGATGGCCCACGGCTTCGGTAAATTGAACGCAATAAAGAAGCATTCCGTGCCCGACCAAAAGTGGAGCAGCAAGCACACCGGGAGAAGAGAGCAGATCTCGGCCAGCAGATTATTACGACCAGATCGGGTGGTGGAAGTATTGTGTGGTATCTGTGTCTTGCAGACAACAACATCGGGTTCGGCCCTCCATCGAATTTATTACGGATCGATTTGCGCACTTTCCAAATTGACCACAGAGAGAGAACGAGCTCTCGCGAGTTGGCCAACAGTTTGTGCAAACAGTTTACGACACGCGCGTCATTCGCACGCTGCTGCTGCAACAACAACAACAAACGCAGAGCGAGGAAAAAGCGCAACAGTTTACAAAGCACCAGCAATTTTGGAGCACGCATATTTTCCACAATAGATTTTTTCCTCCACCACTCTTCTTTTTCCCCTTATTCTACGTCTTCAAAGGCCGTAGGATCGTGTATAGTGTAATAAAAGGAGGAAGGCCAGGTGCGTTCACATAATAGGAAGCAGGCTATACTATAATGACAGGTGCTCTCCGGTCTCCGGCTTCTTCTTCTTCTTATTCTTTGTGTCCGCTCAGAGCTTAGAATCAATTTACTCTCCTGCTTCCAAGGAAAGTGGAATTATTTTTATCTCTTCTCTCTTTCTTTCTCTCCCCAGCGTCCAAAACGCAAACGGAAACTGCGTTTCCTTGAACAACACACACACAACACAAACTCCTAATCGATGTTTACAAATGCGGATTAAAAAAATAACAAAAACAATCATCAGTATCAGACGGAAAACAAGTGCGGTATTCGAGAAAATGCGATGAATAACAACACAATTCGTCGAACTTAATTCCCCTTTTTTTTTTGAAACAACAATAATTAGTATATCTTTGAACAACATTTCTTTTTCTGATTAGATATTGTTACGACGGATGAATCATACATTTTTCTATTTCGATTGCATTAACATTTTCTTTCGTACGCTTTGTGTATTCGTCGAGAATAAAAATAAACTTTGTCCACGAACAATGAAGGTCGATGATAGTTTATTGAACCAGACAAGTAAAAACAAGAGCTGCAACTTGTTTCATGATTATTGCGATCACCGAACCCATAAACAACATACATTTTCAATAAATTTAAATATTCACAATTATTAATAGCAGTCAACAATTGTTGATTATAAATTTTGATTTAGAAATCTAACTTAAGAAATGTTAAATATGTTAGTTTTTGTAGTCAGACTAACAATGACTTTGTTTCCACTCAGTAGTTTTCCGTGAACAAGCAAAAAAATCTTGAATTAACAAAAAGAAAATGAACACTAGTTTACAGGTAGTTTTTGGAAGGTTGATAATGGTAGAATGGGTAAGGTTTCCTAAAGTAATAATAACATAAGGAGTACCTGAAGTTTCCGTTCTAAGATTACCAAAAATTCTTTTAGTTCATAATATTTAATGGTTTTTTTTTCTATATCCCAAAAAACTAAATATTCTTAAGAAACAAAGATAATAAACTTAAAAATTTCAATTCCAGAAAGAATTGTCAAAGCTTTTGTAGTGGCAACAGATAGAGAAGTATTGAGCAAAAGCAAATCCATTGTTTACTTCGCACAATAAACTTTTGATCGGATTTGAGAACACATTTTCGAATTTTCAATTCTAGAAGGAAACGAGAAAAACAAATCAAAGCTTCTTTGTCCATTATTGAAGTTGAGGCAATGAAGTAGTAAACAAAAGCGCGTTTGATAAAAGAAGTCCTTTCACTTCTATGGAATTTGAGGCGAAAGTGGAATAAATTCTGTTTCTTTCTTGGCCAATTGCGCCAGTAATATGCTAATCATGGAATGAAAATCGAATTACAGGTATAATATAGCTTCTCAAGCCTCAGGCACAAATGACTTCAAAATATAAAGCTATTAAACTTTGAGGTAGATCCTCTATCAAAACAAAGAGGTCCTGGACCCGGAGCAACAAAACAAAGGACCAAACAACAATAACAACAAAAAAAAAGGACAGCGCGACGCGTTTAACCCTCCGAGGCGGGATTGTGGCCTCGCAAAGGTCAACGAAGTGTGGGTTCCCCGAACTTTTTTTTT
>NW_017096087.1:275347-276296 GCF_001412225.1 Nicrophorus vespilloides
CGACCGTTGTCCTCCCGAAACATCAAACACTCTTCGTCATAGCTAAATCCTTTTGTTCATTCCACCACGTCTTTATCCCGAAAACGGATGACTAAACGCTCCTCGGAATTTCCGACGAGTCGCCATATTGGCGATAATGGAACCAATTACAACCACGTCATGTGGCCCGAAATGCGTGTGTACATAACAAAATTCTCGTATACGTTTCCTTACCTTCTCTCTCTATTTTTGTTGGTTTTGCACAACCTAAACACGACTGATCCCAGTTTTACAGAAAGATAACTAAACTGAAACGGCTACACAAATTCCGATGGAACAAAATGGCACACTCGATTATTCCTATCAGGGGAAAAACCTGATCAGCTGTTTACTACACACACATAGGGTTCATCCAAAGAACAGATCCTTCTGGATCAGTATGAACATGTATAGAGTACACCCCCGCACTCGAAGAGCACTATTTTTATGCACAAGATGCACTCCTCCTTCTCAACGAACTTCGCATCCAATACCAAAAAAAATTAACGCGTACAACTCAAGCGCGTTTCGTCTACAAAAGAAAAGAATAAATGTTTCTCTCTACCCAGTCTCCTCTATAATCTCTTCTCTTTTTTTTTTTTGGTTGACTTCTTAAGGAAAAAAAAAGAAAAAAACGTTGAGAACGATCCGAAACGAACTCGGAACGACCTGGCACAAAACTGAACGGGAATTCTGTGAGGAGCGAGGACAATGAGTCCAGGCAGGCTGACAGCTTGGTGCGCCTGCTCCGTTTCCACCACCACCTCTCGTTTTGTACCACTCCTATCCCCCAAGAACCGCTCGGCATTTATTGTGGACTAATCATGGCCGACGAACGACAGCGAATTAAAAATAAACAACAAACCGTCAATCTAAATAAATAAATAGATAACAAAACAACGCGCAGAAAAAAAAAACGAGATTGAAAATC
>NW_017096087.1:276311-277177 GCF_001412225.1 Nicrophorus vespilloides
GTTGTTTGATTGGGCGAAAAAGGGATCCACCTACTTTGGATCATGCACCAATCAGAAGAAAATGATCATTTGCAAATGATCGATTTTGACTGACAACATGACAATTGTTGGCTGGAATTGGTTGAGTTGGTGGAAGGAAGGTCGAACGCGAGGTCACCAGACTCGCACAGATGAAATTCGAAAACAATGAACGCGCATATACATATATATTTAGAAGCAACAAAAAGACGAGTAGGAAGAGAGTAAACAAAGAGATGAAACTTTTACTAAATCACGCCGTAAAGAGAAAAGGAGAATACTTATGATATAAAAAAAGAAGCAAAATAAAAGTTTGTTGAGAGGAAAAGTTAATGACACTGCATCGATGAACACAAAGGACAGACGACAAAACGGAATGAAAACAAAATATTTATATATCCCAGATTGTTTGAAATCGGATTAATTGTGTACTAATTTAGAATTGATTTCGCTTTATTAGTGAATCCGGACTAATCGAAAGTATTGATGTATACAAATTCGGGCAGGATAAAATGAAATATAGAGAGAGAACGAGAAAACATACAGAACTTATCCAATTGTAGAACATTTTTCTTAAACATTTAAACTTAAAAAAATATTATAAAGAAAATTTTGAAATAAAATTGTGTACATTTTTATAAGTCATAACAATACAAGTTTTATGGACAAACTTTGCTAATGGAAGTTATTTTTAAATTCCCAAGAAATTTCATTTTCAATTATTAATGTTTCTTTTATCATTTATCATGCCAATATAAGATGTAAGATTTCTAGTGAAAATTGTATTAATTTTTATAAAAATGTCAAAGCAATACGTTTTTATGATAAAAATCATTAAAATTTGGTAT
>NW_017096088.1:0-10717 GCF_001412225.1 Nicrophorus vespilloides
GTTTAAAGTTGAAAAAACGGTTAAAAAAAGCAGTGTTTTTACATTTTATTGATTTTCTCGAAAACTATAAAAGATAGAATGGATCCAAAAGATGCATATAAAGCTGAATGTTTGGGGAATCTAGACGAGTATTCATATATTTGTGGTTTCATCTGTTTGGCTGTAATTGACCGTTTAAATTTGAAAAAACGTTAAGAAAAACAGTGTTTTCACATTTCCTAATCACTAAGTTACAAACATATATCGACTTGAATGAAACAGTTGATCGAGCTCTGCAAACATTCGCGCATCGAATAATTTTCCAGATTTACACTCCGCACGCTAAATATTCAATTTACATTCGCGTAATTAAATTCGCCGTTTACTTAAGGCAACTGGAAGGCAAGTGTTTGGCGAATCATCGTGTGTGTGTGATAATAAGATTTCAAGAATACGTGCGTCAATTGAATCGAGAATTTACCCATCCAAATTCCGCGCACCGAAATCGAATGCAGCACCCTCTTTGTCATACCACGCAACTTACCAATGGGATTACGAAGAAACAAAAACAAACAAAAACAGTCGTTTCAATTTATCGCCACTTCGCAGAGGCTTAATTGAATTTCACAATTTTACGATGCGAATATGCGTTTCCAGCAACACTTTTCATAATGCGCTCAGTTTCATGAAGAGTTGCATCCACCGATTTTTACGACCCGAACATTGCTCCATTTTCTTTTGTCGTATTCGCAACTATTTTTAGTTTGTATATTTACGAGCTTCAATCAAAGTTGCCGAAGATGCAAGCAACATCGTAAACCTTGTTGGTACAACGTCTAAAGATTTATTATTATGTATTTTCTCGCTCGTCCTTACATTTTATCTCCGCGACCAAGCGAAAATTTTAAAAGATTGGAGGCTCGACGAAAAAAAAAATATATAGAAATACATAAAAAGAAGAGAAAACAAGAATATAAGTAGGCGTTATGACATAATTCAGGTTGCGCTGAGTGCGATGAATCACCCGGATTTATCACTTGAAGAAATTTTTTTGGGGGGATGGAAGAAAAAACACACGCACACATCAGGAAACGTGATATTTCATTGAGAAAATATGATCTCAATATATATATATAAATTTTTTCTCTTTTCTTTTTGTGTCTGAATAATTTAATTGGATCTCGCGTTGCAGATGGATGTTAATCAAAGGAAACCCAAACAGCGCGCACGGAAATTGATCTTGCTGTATAGACTCTACTTGCTGTAATAATGTAATGTCGGTAATCGAGGTCGATTATAAAAAAAGGAAATAAATTCGATGAGATAACATTTGTTATGGTGGGGTTGGAAAGAGGCGATGGATGAGGGTTGCTGTGGTAATCTCTCTCTCTCAATTGTTCTGGGACAACCACAGCCGGATGCGATTTACATTTTCCAATTGATTTAATTACAACGCACACATTTCGAATGCAAAATTACAACAAAAAAAAAATATTTAAAACATACATAGTTTGTGAACTCAATTAAAACGCACCATTAAAACTTTCATGAAATATTACTTTAATAACAACGAAATCCTTTTTTTCTTCTTCTAATTCATCCAAATTTATGGAGCAATGAACTTATTTAATTCACATTCATTAATTGTTAATACTATTACATTTTATACTTATTTAGTTATGACATATGTTAACTAATACGAAAAACAATAAACATCAACACTTTTGATATAATTTTCAAAATATGATTACTAAAATGATTTTGATACAAAAACATTTATTATAACTGAAGCAAAGGGCTATTGACCATATTTATTATATTGTCTATATATTTAATTGTAATAATGTATAATTTGTATCATTGTCATGTGAAAATGTCGTTTCGTTCACTCGTTGAAATGATGCTAATGATTTGGAAATATCCATGTTTCAATGTATGAAAAGGATGAGACGAGATGATAAAGTAATGATAAAATTTCCGTTATTGTTGCAGGGATATGGAAACGTGGAAATGATCTGAACTATATCGACACGTTGCGAACGAAGGATAAGTAGAAAGAGACGTAAAGATATATAAGATTGGAGGATAATAAAGTGAAGATGAATCGTTTCTATAACAATCGTCTGGAGGATGGTGGCGGTGGCAATTTGGTGTCGGGTGATGAGGGCGGAACGTGGAGCACCGCCTCAGCCGCCGTCGTCGTCGCCGCAGCAAACGCGTCCGACTTTACGAGCACGTCTGCGACGAGTCTGGCTGTGAACTTCACGATCCCGCAGAACGTGTGCAGTTCCAATTACATGAACATCACCTGCGAGGTGCCCACCACCTACGCCGTCCCTTTATACGGCTACGTGATGCCCTTCCTGCTGATCATCACCATCATCTTCAACACCCTCATCGTCGTCGTGCTCAGCAAGAGACACATGAGGACGCCCACAAACGTCGTCCTCATGGCCATGGCCCTCTGCGATATGCTCACCCTGCTAATACCCGCTCCCTGGCTGATCTACATGTACACCTTCGGGAATCACTACAAACCGATCTGGCCCATCAGCGTGTGCTACGCCTGGAGCGTTATGCACGAGGTAAGACAATCATTTTTAACACGTTAAGGACGGCGCTTTTCGGGTTCCCTGCCCCCAAAAAAAATTTCGTGGACGCCTATGGACTGAGAGAAACGTCAAATATCTTACGTCAATTATAACCTTTAAACGTTTAAATTTTTCTTATGCATTTTTTAATGATATTGAAGCAATTTATAACAATTGTGGGAAAAATATTGAAATTTCCATAAAGTTGTTACATATTGCGCACAGTGTTATGATCAACCGACACTGTGTATCAAATGTTTTGAAGATGTTCATAAAAATAAATAAACATTTCTATTATTGAATGATCCTATTTTATTTTTGTTATATTCAATAAATATACTCAACCGGGTTCGAATTTTATTGAAACGCGTAAAAAGTGCTATAGGTTTTATAATAAGCAATAATAATAATTGATCATTGCAATTTCTATTCAAGTTGAATATATCATCTTGTGCTCTAAACAGAAATAATATAGGAGCTGAGAAGCGGCAAGTAGCATTTAATGAAAATTTCAAATATGTTTCACATGTTAATTTGCAAAGTATGCCTAAATTAGAATTATTAAAATATGTATAAGAAATGTATTGGCGTTTGAAGTTTGTAATTGACTTAAGATATTTCAGGTTATTCTCAGTCAAAATCAGTGGCGTACATAGCAACAAAACTATTATTTATAATTAATGACCCACCGGTGGGTCATGCCGTCGTCAATGTGTTAACATCTAGGTATTCCACAAATATCATCAAAAGCTTACATTCCACTATCCATAATTCTCTAGAATTACATTAATTTGTGATGACACTAAAAAACTTACTAACTTTATATAAATTCTCTTCAGTTTCCTATAAATAAACTGAAATAACTGAGACACGCTAATAAATATCGAACTATAATGCTTGCTGAACTTTGATATTAAACATTTAAAAGGTTGTACACCGTAAATTGAAAGTTTGAGATATCGATTGCAGCCTGAAAACGTCACTTCTGCAGCAGCAGCAGCATCCGAGCATCACGTATATTACGTTCCAAACAGAAAACTTCATTTATTATTATACGTACGTACAGGAAAGTAACGGGGCGCATACTGATTATTGATGAGACTAAATTGAGCGCATCGTTGGAAATGCGGAATGCTTAACTTTCCAGAAATTCCATCAAATGTGTTTCTTTACAACAACAGCAAAAAGTAGACTATTCCGAAAGTGTAAAATCGAGTTTAAATTTTAATTAAATAAATGTTTTTTACAACTGTTAAATATGAAATATTGCTTGTGTTGTTGCAACGGTGGATGCGCCGGGTAAACGCAAACAATTGCTAACATTACGGTTGCCATGTCAACATTTAATGTCGACCTGTGTTTGCGTAACAATTGCACTTGTTTTGTGTATTGTTTTTGCGTGCACTTGCGATGACAGCTGCAATAATTTCCATAGTAAAATGTATTTTATAAGCGCTTGTCTGATTATTTATTAATTACCTATGTAATATTGCTATAGAAACAATATTTTGTTTGTTATAAATCAGAGCTCTGCTCTGCTTTTTTTTTTTTGGGGCGCTCGAAACGGGATTAATCATTTGTGTGTAATTGTATCAAAACAGCGTGGATTATGATGCGACCGGTTTACGAGACGGACGGGTTTATGATTTAATTCTCCGCGCGCCCAAACACACCCAATTTTCGAGTGCACTTTTGCCCACAGCTTTAAAACAGGATTAATTAAAATCGTAATACGTGCAGTTTACGTAAACCGATACACAATTTCAAAAAAAAATAGTGGTCATGAAGTATTTGAAGTTGCATAACATTAACAAACAAAATTCGAAACTAAGACCAAATATGATGCAATAATAATAATATTATATAAAATAATGTCACATTTTTTTTGTAGCAGTGTTTTGGGAATGTAATATTAACATTAATTTATAAATTTGAACAGCGACAATACTGGATGTAGTCGGCTGTGTAAATTGTCGGTTCCGGTAGACAAAAATCCTGGTAATGAAATTAAATTGGGCGAAACGATTCGTGCGGGTGTGAAATGCAAACGGTTGGATAATTTGGTGAAGGTGGCGCCGCGCGCGTGTAACCACCGTCAACGCGGTTTCGCATTATTCCAGAAAGAGGAAAAGTCTGCAGATTATTTTCACGTCCACTTGCTTTTTCTTTTTCCTTTTTTGCTTCCTTTCACTTCTCGCCCTCCGGCAATAACGAAGTTTGGAGTTTCACTTGTTTCATTATTATTTTGGCGCTTTTCCCTTCTTTTGTTCCACGCGCCAAGAGCACTTGATAATTCTCTCAATTTTTTTTTTGTAAGTGATTCTTTTGTTCTTTGCTGAACTTGGTTAAGGCGTTGGTGGCGTAGAGAGAACTTTAAAAAAATTCGTGCTGCGATTGGATTGAATTTGTTTTGATTTTTTTGTTGTTGTGTGTTTGGTTGCAGGTGATCCCCAATATGTTTCACACGTCCAGCATCTGGTTGACCCTCGCCCTCGCGATGCAACGATACATCTACGTCTGTCACGCTCCTCTGGCCAGGAAATTCTGCACAATGCCGAACGTCTACAAATGCCTGTTCTACATCCTGCTGTGCGCCGCTGTCCACCAGAGCACCCGTCTCTTCGACAGGGACTACGAGGAGGTAACAATTTACGACCTCTCTGGTCGGGTTTTTGTGTGTGTGTGTGTACTTTTAAAACCGCACGCAAACATCAACGGGGGCTGGGAGAGCAGAGAGAGAAAAATCGCCGCCTGCCATATAATTATAATGGATGTGACAGGGGCGTTAGGGGGTGGCGCATAAATTCCGCCGCTCCTCGCACGCAAATACAGAAATGTTTATTCGAGCTGCGAGCGAGACAGTGACAAACATACGCGGAGAGAGCGCAAAAACCCTTCGTCATAATCAAATATTAGATTTCCCTTTGCTTGATTTATTTCGCGCCACTCGACTCTGATTATAATTGCGTCACATCGATAGCTTTTTTTTTCTTCTTATCGTCCATTTCCATAGCAATAATATAAAATAAAATTCATATGTGACGTTTTTAGTACAAAACAATTAACACTCTCGCTTAGCTACAGCTGCAATCTGTTTTTATTTTGTAGCCTTTTCACTTGAATTTCAATTCCAACTCGAATTAAAATAAACTTTAACGTTATTATCAGGTGTAAAATTAAATTCATTTTCAGTACAAAATAATTAAAATCATCTGATTATAATTGCATCCATCCACGATTTTTACCCAACGTCACATCGATTCGATAGCTTTTTTTTTCTTATCATCCATTTCCATAAAATAAAATTAATTTGTGACGTTTTTAGTACAAAACAATTAACACTCGTCGCTTAGCTACAGCTGCATTCTGTTTTTATTTTGTAGCCTTTTCACTTGAATTTCAATTCCAACTCGAATTAAAATAAACTTTAACGTTATTATCAGGTGTAAAATTAAATTCATTTTCAGTACAAAATAATTAACATCAATGATTATAATTGCATCCATCCACGATTTTTACCCAACGTCACATCGATTCGATAGCTTTTTTTTTCTTATCATCCATTTCCATAGCAATACTATAAAATAAAATTCATTGTGACGTTTTTAGTACAAAACAATTAACACTCGTCGCTTAGCTACAGCTGCATTCTGTTTTTATTTTGTAGCCTTTTCACTTGAATTTCAATTCCAACTCGAATTAAAATAAACTTTAACGTTATTATCAGGTGTAAAATTAAATTCATTTTCAGTACAAAATAATTAAAATCATCTGATTATAATTGCATCCATCCACGATTTTTACCCAACGTCACATCGATTCGATAGCTTTTTTTTTCTTATCATCCATTTCCATAGCAATACTATAAAATAAAATTCATTTGTGACGTTTTTAGTACAAAACAATTAACACTCGTCGCTTAGCTACAGCTGCATTCTGTTTTTATTTTGTAGCCTTTTCACTTGAATTTCAATTCCAACTCGAATTAAAATAAACTTTAACGTTATTATCAGGTGTAAAATTAAATTCATTTTCAGTACAAAATAATTAAAATCAGATCTGATTATAATTGCATCCATCCACGAATTTTTACCCAACGTCACATCGATTCGATAGCTTTTTTTTTTCTTATCATCCATTTCCATAAAATAAAATTAATTTGTGACGTTTTTAGTACAAAACAATTAACACTCGTCGCTTAGCTACAGTTGCATTCTGTTTTTATTTTGTAGCCTTTTCACTTGAATTTCAATTCCAACTCGAATTAAAATAAGCTTTAACGTTATTATCAGGTGTAAAATTAAATTCATTTTCAGTACAAAATAATTAACATCAGATGATTATAATTGCATCCATCCACGAGTTTTACCCTTTTTTTTTCTTTCATCCATTTCCATAGTAATATCACAACACAACACTATAAAATTAAATTCATATGTGACATTTTTAGTACAAAACAGTTCCAAATCCAATTAAAATAAACTTTAATGTTATTAGTAGGCATTTTCAGTACAAATTAATGGACATTCGTGTTTTTTCAACTTAAATTACAATTCGAAATCTAATTTAAATAAACTTGATTTTATACTTTATAAATATATAAATTAGTATCATTAGCAACATTGTTGTTCTTTTGACTTACATTTCAGAATTAAATATTTGTTGACATGAAAATTTCAATCGACTTTTACTTAAAATAATAATGATTAACAGCGTTTATTTATTTTTTGTTAAGGTTGAGATTGAATGGAACAACGAAATAGTCTCGGTGTGCCGCGTGAAGATCGCCGATTGGGTAAACGAGTACATGACCGAGGACATCTACTTCCTATTCTACTTCATCTTCCGGATAATCTTCGTGCACTTGATACCGTGCGTCGCGCTCGTCATCCTCAACGTGTTCCTCTTCCTGGCTTTGAGGAAGGCGCAGCAGAGACGCGATCTGCTGCTCTCCAAGAAGAACCAGAAATCCGAATGCAAGAAACTCCGAGATTCCAACTGCACCACTCTCATGCTGATCGTCGTCGTCTCCGTGTTCCTCATCGTCGAGATACCTCTAGCCGTTGTGACCATTCTGCACGTCATCTCGAGCACCATGAACATCATCCTCGACTACGACGTGGCCAACGTTCTGGTGCTTTTCACCAACTTCTTCATCATCTTAAGTTACCCGATCAATTTCGCCATCTACTGCGGCATGTCGCGTCAATTCCGCGAGACCTTCAAGGAGCTCTTCATCCGGGGCACCGTCACCAACAGGAACGGCGGATCCTCCAGGTATTCTTTGGTCAACGGTCCCAGGACGTGCACCAACGAAACGGTCTTGTAAATTACCTATCAACTGGCGCAGCGTTTTAGATCTAGATTTAACCTTCCTGAATCCGCCAACCTTCTATCCAAATATTCGATGTTTGTAGCAAAAACTATGTGAATAACTTATATAATCGGTGTAATTAAATGTAAATAAAGTACCTCTACTTCATGTAAATACTATAAGCTAAGTTAAGATAATCTAAGCTAAATTAAGACTACGACTTAAGATTAAGTTACATTAACTAGTGAAACTAAGCGGGAACCTCGTCGGGTGTTTATTACGATCATCTGAGCCCGATTGTATAAGCACTTGACGACGCGACCGAAGATGAATTTATTTTGTACAGAACATATATACATCTATTAATATAAGGATGAACAAATAATAAATATACTATATTTTAGATTCTATGCATGTAATATCCAAAACATAAGTGTGATTAATGTTTAAGGAAAATCCTGTAACGATGTTTAATTAATGTCAGAGAATAATAATTGTTATATACCTCCTCTCTCCTCCTTTTAAATGTATGTTGCCTTCCCACTTAATAACATATTCAATAAAATAAATGTCACCCAAAAACACTTTATTATTTAATAAAAAAATTAACTTCACTCTACATTTAATATCGTCCTAATAAACTTATCAGTCTCTATATAGATCAGAGAGTTGAAACGGAATCGAACCGTAAACCGAAATTAACCGGATTTTTAACTGAACCGTAACCGGAACGAACAATTGCTCAATTGAAAAACCGAAATTTTAATTACGGTTAATTTCGGTTCAATTATTACCATCAAGTCCGAATTCCGTGGGAACGCTTAATCATCAATAAAGCTTCAATCACCACCAATCAACCACCGACTAAAAAGAGAAAATTTGAAGAAGAAAGAGCAAGAACAAGTCTTTCGCAACTAACAAACTCAAATTAAAGTGATTAAAAAGGATATTACTGTAAACATGACTGAAGAAACTTTACAAAATGCATGTGTTAAACTAGTCTAATTTTTATTTATTTGTATTTTCAATTTTATAATTGAAAACAATTGTAATGTTTCAATTTTAACCAATTTTAACCAATTTAAATTGCTTTTTTTCGATTTTAAATTTTAATTTCAACCAGAACTGAACCGAAATTTTTTGACGAACCGAAACCAAATCTGAAACGATAAACATTTACTTGGAACGTAACCGTTAACCGGAACGATGTTAATTTCGGTTCGACTCTCTGCTATAGATATAGTTAATATATAAATATAACTTGAATTTTATGTGCAGCATCGCTGCCGAGTTTTTAATGCGAGCATGAAAACCCTTCGGAATACGTAAAGCGGACCTTTTACGATGCGATTTTCAGTGCGGAACAGTCTATATTATTATTTTTTTTATATATTTATTGTTTTTTTTTTTCAGTTCGCGCATTAAAATATGTGTAACAATAAAAATGCATAGCACCACTGGATCACAACGTAAATCGCGAATCGTAAAAGCCGCACAATAAAAAAAAATCGTAAGAGATTACTAATCCAAAGGGCAGTAAAAATAATACCCCTAAACGTGGATTACACCTAAAAACCCACTTTTTTTAACGTTTATACAATAAATATTTATTGTTAAATAATCGAATTTGTATAATTGATATACTTGAAATCATTACTTAAAAAGATGTTACATATTCCAAATTTTTACTTAGCGTTTATGAAATATTACTATTAATGTTAATGAGATGGAGTTAAAACATTAATAATCATTCTATTAATTAAATCTTATTAAAGTTTGGATACTAAATTCAAAATATTAAAGCGCCACAAACGCTGAACTAAATTGTTTTAGTGAATAGCAATAGATGGCTAAAAGTTACAGTTATAGTTCAGATCTTTTGCCGCTATTCCAATTAAGATCTTATTTTAAATCAATTATTAACAAAAAAAAAAACGATTTTTAATATTAATTCATAAACGTATTTATTTAAAAAAAAAACCTACTTCAGCTCCATCTGCTGGAGTATTTAAATTTAATTCTTGTGATGTAAGATTACATTTATTTGTTACATTAATTATTTAACTGTTTACTGTATTCTGTTCAAAAATTAAATATGTAACTAAATTAATTATTTTTTTCTATTTGTTATTGCTTCTACATGGGTTGTTTTAAATTGGTAAATTATGGTTTCATTATGGTGGTAATCTTGAACTGTTGGTAATTCTGTAAATTGTCCGGTTTGTCGTTTGTGATTATTTGCAAAATATTACTCTCGTTAAATTCGTTTGCTATCAAATTCGATGACCATGACTGAGAAACCAAAATTGGATCTTGGCGTTTTGGAGGAGGATGATGAGTTCGAAGAGTTCCCAGTCGAAGGTATTGTGGAAAAAGAAATGTTAGAATTTTTGTGGTTATTTGTATGTTTTTTTTGTTTTGTTGTAGATTGGACTGGTAAGGACAAGGATGAACAAGACATCAGCGTGTGGGAAGACAACTGGGAGGATGATAATATTGAGGATGATTTCAATCATCAGTTGAGGGCTCAGCTGGAGAAGCAAAAAGCTAAGCCAGCAAATTAACTTTAAATGTATTCTCTTTAATGTATTGTAAAAAATAAATCTTAATTACATATAATCAGCGTCGTACCTCTCAGACTCTGTTCTTGCTCCGACAGCGCATGATAACAATGCTTGTATACTCCTTTCCTCGCCACTCCCATAGACGTATCCGTTTGCTTTGTCCACAGCATTCTTCAATGTTAACAAACTTGTATCAGAACTAACATCTAGCGGAATAAAAGACACCAGACCGTAATCTTCTATCATACTAACAAGACTTTTATTAAGTT
>NW_017096089.1:0-27390 GCF_001412225.1 Nicrophorus vespilloides
GATTTCGATATAGTCGGGATTTTGATAGTTGGGATTTCAAACGTCGGGATTTTGATTGTTGGGATTTTGACGTAGTTGGGATTTCAAGCGTCGGGACTTTAATACAGTCTGGATTTTGATATAGTCGGGATTTTGATTGTCGGGATTATGGTAGTCGGAATTTCGATATAGTCAGGATTTCGAACGTCGGGATTTTGACATAGTCGAGATTTCAAACGTCGGGACTTTAATACAGTCGGGATTTTAATATAGTCGGGATTTTGATTGTCGGGATTATGGTTGTAGAGATTTTGATATAGTCGGGATTTTGACGTAGTTGGGATTTCAAGCGTCGGGACTTTAATACAGTCGGGATTTTGATTGTCGGATTATGGTTGTAGAGATTTTGATATAGTCGGGATTTTGACGTAGTTGGGATTTCAAGCGTCGGGACTTTAATACAGTCGGGATTTTGATTGTCGGGATGGAGTGGATTTTGATAGTTGGTAACTCGGGCTTTAATACAGCTTTTGATTGTCGGGATTATGGTTGTAGAGATTTTGATATAGTCGAGGATTTTGACGTAGTTGGGATTTCAAGCGTCGGGACTTTAATACAGTCTGGGATTTCGATATAGTCGGGATTATGGTTGTAGAGATTTTATATAGTCGGGATTTTGTTACTAGTTGGGATTTTATCAGTAGGGATTTTGACATAGTTGGGATTTCAAGCGTCGGGACTTTAATACAGTCGGGATTTAGATACAGTCGGGATTTCGAACGTCAGGGATTTCAATACATCGGATCTTTGATTGTCGGGATTTCGATACAGTCGGGATTTCGATACAGTCAGGATTTCAATAGACGGTCTTTCGGTTGTCGGGCTTGCGATATAGACATGGCTCTGATGCGTTATGTTTCGTAAGTAATTAAGAAAAAACAAGAAGCAGAACACGACAACTGGGACTCGTTTCGTTATCCTTTTGCGGAGTTAATTATTGAATAACTTTAACTAATTGCCCATTGATTTCAAACATTATCATCATCAGTCCATTAACGTTGCATAGTTTCACGTCTGTACACATGTTTTCTTCTTGCGAACGAGATGGTGCAACATCTTGTACCTCATATCCAATTCTAGACAAATACGTCAATGTTAGACCTGTAAGTATTTAGAGATGCTTGTTTTATTACCAATAACAACTGTTGTTGTTTACTTTTATATCGAGATAAAATGATGTAGCTTTTATTTGTTTCCATGACGATTTAAAGTGAAGCTGTAATGCATTTTCCGTATATTATTTTTGTTTAAAAAAGAGAAGAAAAACTTGAACTAACAACAGTTATTATTAGTTTGAATGCAATGTCAACTCGCTAATAAGAATGTTTATGCAATTATTTAAATATTGTTTGTGTTATTGTCTGGCTGCAGTAATCTAATTTAATCTAACCTTACATTGAATTTGTTTTTGTTGCAAATTTCGATTTTATACACTTATTATTTAAGTTTAATTAAATTGTGCGTGTTTACAATTGAAATGATTAAGTTGATTGAAATGAATGAGAAATAGTTTTGTCCATAGGTATGTTGAATAAATTGCAATGTTAAAATTAATTAATATGTATATTTATTCATTTATTTACTTATTTACATAATGTTTGTCGCGCGCTTACGTTTATTCAGTAAAAATTAAATTAAAAATAATAATAATAATAATATATATATAACAGTGAAATAATTGGAATTAAATAAAAACAGGTTTTTCTACATCTTCTTCTGATAAAAACCTAATAAAATAATAATATTGTTTTACCTAATGATAAATTTACGTACTAATTAAACTAATTAATTAGATCTCATTACGATTATTTTGTTGTAGTTTTGTATAATTATAATTTAAGTAGAAGTGCGGCTAAGATTGTGATCGAGAGGGCTTTTGTGGATGGTGTGAGAGTTGCTGAAGCGCTCGTCTTTGCCATCATCTCCATCGTGTGCTCTTCCGTGTGATGTGCCGATCTTCTCGTTCTCGTTCTTAACGAGTCTTCGATTTTGTCCTCGTCTTCTTCCAGGTTTCTGATGAGTTTCAGCTTCGTCACCGGTTGCACCGGAGTGTCCAGTTGCCTGTTCAGCACTCTGGTTTGCAATTGCGGAGCGTTCGGGTCCACGCGATGGTTCAACGGTGGTAATTCCCCTTTGAACGGAAGGAATTGTGGACGCGCTTTGAGGTATTCGGTGGCTTTCGAAGATCTTCCACCTAGAACGCTTCTCTGGTCTCCGGCTCTGACGGTGAGACTCGATCCGGATAACTTTTTACCGTCGTAGGTGACGACGGTGCTCGGCGCTTCTTCCACTACTTTAGGTTTCATTCTTTGATTTGCTGGTGGTAGATAATAAGATTCGACTCTTTCGTTTGCAGACGTTTCGATGCTTTCATCTCTGACGTTCCTCGGTTGCTTCGCGGAAAACAGAGGCGACTTCTTTTTCGATTTCTTCACGTCTATCGTCGGTGATGGTATGAACATTGGTTCGAAGAAGACGGTCGGTTTCTGGTTTTCGTTGGTGTTGTTTGTAGCTGTCTCGTCGATTATTCCAACTTCGCTTTCGAACTCCAATTCTGGTCCTTCTTCCTCGACCATCCTGTGCTCGATTTCCTTCGTGATGATTGGTTTGAATCCGCTCTCGATGACCACCGAAGCCGGATTGAAGCCGGTGTTGATTGCCGGTCTCATCACTTCGTATTGGACGTTCTGCTGCATGATTGTTGATTTTTCCGTTTGACCGTTCGGTTCTTTCTCGGTGGAAGCCTGTTTCGGTGAGATCTCGATGTCCATGGGTTTTGGTACGTGCACCATAGGTTGCTTCAGCATCACCATCGGGCGATGGTTCATGACGATGGGTCGTTTCGCCGGTCTGTAGTAAGGTTTCTTCGGTGGCATCCGTTGCAGCATGGGTCTCTGAGGTTTCGCAACGAACGGTGGGCGAATGTTCATCGGGACGGGTCTCCTCACTTTGATGGGTTTCTTCAATTCTTCCTCCGGATTGAAGACTTTATCCATTTCCATCTTGGGCAGCTCTTGGATGAAGGCCGGTTTCGTCGCTTCTAAATCCATGTAGGAGAAGGAGATTTTCGTCGTGGTTTCTTCCTCCTTGTTGATGACCTCTTCGATACCGTTGGGTTTGACTCGCGTTTCAACGCGAATCGAAGGTGCGTCTGCTAAATCCTCGACGATCTCGCTGGCCGCTCCCTCTGCATCGCAATCATCCAACACGTTGATCTTCCAGCCGAGGTATCTGTGCGTGAAGCACTGCAGAAGAAATTGATTAATCACTGTATGTGACCAGTTATACACGTCGCATTTATTCACCTGGTAGTAAACAGTGTCAGGTGTATCCTTGTCGGGAGTCCACTGGATGACTCCAGGTTCACCCTGATCGCACTTCAGCTCCAAAGTCCTCTGGTAAGCACCGAAGGATTCAAAGTCATCAGCATCGGAATCACCTTGATGGGTCCAGTGGCAAAGTCTGCCCACTCCAGTCGGTTGAGCGCTTCCATCCTTGGCCTTCCTGACACCAGCGAAGATCTTCACGCTCTGAAAACAAACATTATTAATGACGTATCCATAGCAACAAAGTAACCATCATACCTTTTTCTCTTCGTCAGTCTTATGTTCGTATCCTCCCACGGAATCGTCGGTGATGTAGAACGGATGGTATTTGGCTGGAGTTTCCGGATCGAAGCCTCCCTCCACCACGAAGGTGTAAGTTTTTCCTCTGACCACGTTGATTTCTGGGATGAGGAGTCCGTTGATGTACCAGGAGATTCCCCAGCCTACATGACCTGAATTCGATTCTTCCATAAACTTTCATATCGCGTTAACTGCGATCAAATACCTGTGATTGCTGGGTATCCTCTTTTACCACCGGTTGGTCCCATCTGCGCGTAGAAGACACCATCATCCGGTTCGTGGCATTGAATCGCTGGGATGTCCCAAGCGTTCCTGTTGGACACCGGCTTCGGCGTAGGGACTGGTCTCCTCCTCTCCGTGTTCTTCGTCCTAGATGCGCTCTTCTCCGAATCCTTGACTTCAGTAGTCGAACGATTCGGTCCTCTCCTCCTCTCGTTGTTCCTCGTCCTCTTCGGAGGCTCTTGAACTATAACCTCTTCCTCATGTTCTTCCTCTTCAGCGACGTAAGTCTGCTGCACTGGTTGCTGCACTGGTGTCTTCGCAGTTACAGGTTTCATCGGCGGCTGATCACCCTCCGGCATCGGACAGTTCCATTTCGCGGCTCTGCCGAAATCGATGAATTTGTCCTTCTTGTTGAATTGGCTGTGGAAGGACACTTCGTTCCTCTGGTTCAGAGGTCCCAACGCCCAGATGACCGGTTGCGATTGGTTGGTGAAAATCTGCTTGTCGTACTGATCGGATGGTCGCAGCGGCCTCTGATACGTAACAATCGAATAACCGTTCACCATGGCAGCGTTCAACAATCTAATATTGTTGGTGTTATCCTGAAACAGTTTCGTTTTAGTCCAATTCATTCATTATTCGATTCAACTTACGGATATTCTTGTATCCGGACACGAGCCTTTCTTTCCCGAACATTGCGATTTAGCATCCAGGTGATAATCTTCTGCGTATCCTTTCAGTGTCTCCTTGTCCACCCACGCAACGACTACATCTCCGCCGACCATGGCACTCCTCTCATCCTCTCCGGATACACCGAAAGACATGTACTCACGATTTTCTGCGCAAAAAAAAACAAACACAACATAAGAGATCGTTACGTAAATGTCAGCAGGTTTCACTTTCTTCTTGCGGAGAGTCCAATGAACTACAACCACGCACGGAGAAAGCGATGATTGAAGACGAGTCTTACCTAATTTGGAGACGAGCTGGAGGACGATGCTGTCCCCTGCGACGGCCCATCTGACTTCGAACGCAAAATCGTCGTGAAGAACCTCGCAATTCAATTTCGACTGAAAACAAACACGTTTAGAGAAAACATCGATATTCATTGTTGTTTTTTATTCAAATAAAATAATTTTATACAAAAAAAAATAATTATATATATACATTATATAATTTGCGTAATACGAAATTGAGATATGTCGTTGTTCTTGTTCAAAAGAGAGAGAGAGAGAGAAAAAACTACTACTGGCCCGTTTTGTTTTCTATGATGCGATTTGGATTTTTATTTTATTTTATTGATGATTATTTTCTGTTAATTTTTTTGTACTTTTTTTTATTATTTCGAGGGGATTTCATTTGGGGAGGAATTGTTGTTTCTTCATTTTCATTGAAAATGATTTGTGTTTTTTTTTTTTCTTTGTTAATACTGGTCTAGCTTTGGAGGGAAGCGTTAAAATTGTCGAGACACCCTGTACGTACACTTAAATAATAATAGATCAAGGAGACAACGAACAGCTTTTGTTTCGTTACAATCCACATCCTTATATCGTCTTTTGTTTTAACAATTGCAACTGGAAATAGATTTTCAATTTTCCTTTTTGTTTCTCTCCTTCTTTAATTCTTTTGAGATTCATTTTCACTTTTAGTATAAATCGAATTTTACCCAGCGAATGACAAATTTTTCTTCTTTCGATTTCATTGTAAATTTAAACTAAACCTAAAATTTTTGATATACTAAAGTAGTTACGTAATAATACTATATATACATTTTTTTTACTTGGATTATCACTAGAAATTCCGATAAAGACAAATAGTAAAGGAAGTGTTCATTGAAACAAATGATTAATAAATACAGTTGCGAAAATCGTCTCATTTAGCAATGCGTTAGGTAATGATTTCGCTTCAATTTTGAAAGTGAAAGGTTTGCGGAAAACGAAAAAAAATAAGAAAGAGAATAGAGTTGCTCTTCTTTGCTGAGATTTCATCAGGTCAATCTGAAAGTGGAATCTCGTCGTACAAAGCAATTGCTCAAACAATAGTAATAGTGGTGATGATTGTGTGGTTGTAAGAGTATCAAGTAACGAGGAAAAACAATCCGTTGTCTAGGTGATATTATGTGGGAAAGGGGGGGAACGGTGGAAGCGTATACTAATTAAAGCTTGTATTAAAGAAGATAGTCGTAAGATAAAGAGTGGAGAATTGATGCGCGAGTGTGTCTATCCAAATCTGGCGTGAGGGATGTCCAAGTGATGATACTGGTGTATCTGATTTTGATTGTAGTTGTTGGAGGTGGTCGTCGTGTAGAATGGGGTGTAGGGGACGGGATTTCTAGGTTGCAGCTGAATTTGTTGGGGGTCGTAACCGCCGAGGATTTGGAAGAATTGCGATTGATATTGCTGTTGTTGTTGTGGTTGTTGTTGAGACTGCTGAAGAAGTTGCTGTTGAGGTATGGAATTATGTTGGCTGTAGATGTCGCGATTGACGAGGGGATGAGGATGAGCCTGGTCGCTCCTCCTGAGTATGGAGAGTCGAGGTCTGTAAGTGGTGGCCTCTATTTGGACACCACCTCCGCCGCCGCCCCCAACTACAGGTGTCGCTGCCGGTCTTCGCGAAGTACCAACGCCGACAACAGAAACAGGCTTCTGCAACAACAGAAACAGGATTTTATCACCTCTAGCGGGGGGCGGCGATGGCAAAATCCCAAATTTGCAGAGCAACCAAATTTAAAAAAAAAAAACAACACCACTATCCTCATCTATCTCCACCTCTTCCTCATCCCCAAAATAAGCGAAAGAAAGCAACGCAACGCAACAGAAACAGACAAACAAACATCGTTATATCAAAGATTTACCTGAGGGCTGACGCCGAGCATCTTCAGAGACGGTGGAATGTTGAGACTCTGCGGAACCTGGACGTGTCCAAAGTCCACAGTGAAGGCTTCACACCAGATACCGAAGTGACCGATGTCGAAGACGGTTAAATCACCGGGAAGAGTTAAAACCACCGTCTTCCTATCGTACTTCCTCAGAGGCATGATTTTACCGTTTTCGTCTGGAACTCTGATACCTTGAGGACTGGGTTTGGAGCCGCTTCCCACCCAGAATTTCGCATCTGCACAAAAAATATAAAATGTTAATAATCTATTTCATTTTGCAATTGTTGACAAATCAAGAACCTGGGGCTTCTCCATCGTAGGACAGGTTCGGTACGAGCAAAGTTTGGGCGTCGACGATGACGATGTTGTCTGAGTTCACGGCGTGAACACCTCGCAGAGCGTCGATCTTCTGCGGTCTCGGATAGTCGAAGTTCCTCGGGATCTTAACATCTCCGAAATTAACCTAAAACAAAGATCAGACAATCACTAATTAATGATTTTGTAAGACAAAATACAAATTACAAGACAAAGAATGAAACCTTGAGGAACTCCTATTGTAGTTACGCAATTTACTCGTTTGTTGTACTGATTTCTCGTGGATTCCATAAGAAAACGTTTATCTCTTTGTCGATTACCTTAAATAGATCCAGGAAGATCCATTGCGAAAATTGTTATGAAACATTTCTTCTTTAAAAAAATAAATAAAAGTAATTCGAAGATTATCCTATTGTTTTCCTCTTTCCATTAATTTCTTTTCTATTACTTTGATTATTTCTTTGCTTTGATTTTCACTCGTTTCTTACATCTCAGTAGATTTATGTAATTTTCTCCTCGTTACATTTCATTGATTTCGCCTACTTTTCTCATTTCCTGTTGTTTTTCTATCAATCTTAACTTTTCCTTGTTACGTATTTTTTTTTGTTTAAATTATTTAATTTGTAATGGTAATTGTTCACTTTGTCCTATATTTAATCGGAATTGTCTCTAGTTGATGATAATAATACCGAAAATTAAAAGCTTTCAGCTTAGGAAGAGAAACCTCTTCTCCTTTCCCCCCGTTGACTACGTCAACATCAAAAGGGCCGCTTCCCTGAACGAGTGCAAATTACATCTACCCTTTCCCATTCATTTTCGTCCATCATCAAGTATTCCGTTTCAGACCAGAGATTTATGTCGCTTGCCTTTTTTTCTCTTCTCTTCTCTCTTGTTTTTTTTTTATAGTCGTTGTTTTGTTAAATGTATATAATTTTTCCAGCGTAATATGATCATAATGAGTTGGCGGAAAGTGAAAGCATAATATCTCAGTGCTCGTTGTTGCGAGATTTGTGTCGAGCATTAAACAACCTCAGCTGCTCGGACGGATTGGTGGTGGTGGTGGATCGTTCCCATTAATTCACACGTAGAAAGACCGTTCTCTCTTCCTTCCTTCCACCCTTTTCAATCACAATTTCATCACTTAACTAAATTTTCTTTGCTTGTTTTTTTTTGGTTTAAATATATAAGGTTTTCCCTTCGTCTTAATCAGACTGCGACTGAATTGATGTAACAGTTAAACTCACAAGTTTTCATATAGTTTGCAAAGAAATATGAATGCATTGGAATAACAAATGAAATTAAACAAAATTTAGAAAGCAAATTTTCAGAATAACTATCAAACTTTTTCATATACTTTATGATTACATAAGAAGCGATTTTCTATTGAGCATCTCTCGATTTAACAATTGTTAAGTGATGATAATTATTGATTCGGATATGGAGATTTTTCTAATTTATTGTCTACAGCTAAATTAAACATAAACAGCAAATAAAGCATAAACCATAAAGCTATGGTGAACAAATTAATGATTGCAATTAGTGGCGCCATCTAATTGTAATAGATGCACTATAAGATGATATAATAGTTTAATTTCTGATTCAATTATTAATTAGATGTGAAAATTTAATTATAGTAATTCAGTTTTTGTTCTTTTGATGTTGTCCAATCGATGCTGAAATTCATTCCAAGGTGGTGCAAATAATCTTCCAATCATTTTACGGCGAACCTCATTTTATTATTTACACGGTGCAAATGCATTAATTAACCGTTTCCTCGCGGCGGTTCTTGCGCAAACGTTAAAAAATTGCGTTATTGTTGTTATTATTATTGTACACTGTGAGATGTTAAAGAGAGAGAAAGAGAGGGTTATTAAATAATTATGGCATCGAATAGGAATGTGTGCCAGAGAACAGCCTTCGCAGATTTCATCTGCAACGAGAGGAAATTGCGTTCCCTTCTCTTCTTCGCATATCCGATTCTCCTCCGATCGATCGATTGATTATCAATGATGATGATGATGATGATGATGATGATGTACTCACCTCGAATTCTTCGCACCAGACCGAGAACCATTTGATGGTGTTGAGTGTTTTTCCATCCGGAAGGGTAATGGTGACGCCTTCCTTTCTGTAGCGTCTCAGCACTTCCGGACTTCCGTTCTCGTCGCGGATCCGGAAGCCGGTGTTTCCCGGGGAACGGGAGTTTCCGGCGAAGAAGTAGGCCGCTGCGAGACAAAAAAACAAAAAGCGAAATTAAAGAAATTTGAATGAAGAGAGAGAGAAAACATTATATAATGACGAAGAAAGGACGAAACGCGTGTACATATATATATATTATTAATAAATGCGGAGAGTGCAGAAGAGACGGGAGACTTAATTAAACGCAAACGGAAGGGCGAACCCTGACTTACGGGGGAATTTAATTAGCGCAAACAAAAACGGTCGAGGATGATGATGATGAAGAAGAAGCTATGTGTGTGTGTGGGGGTTCCACGGGTTTCCCGTCTCGTCCCGTTCGCTCGACCATCGTTCCATTGTTTTCGCAGGACCGGGAACGGCGAAAAGGGCACTTTTCATGCCCACCACAGCGATTCTTAATTGCTTTCCAGAGCCGCCTGCATTTTCGTTATAATGAGAGAAAGAGAGAGAGAGAGAGGGATGGGAAGAGGTGGTTGGTTTCGGGTAAAATTTTGCCCGATCCGCAGATTTTCGCGACGCGCAATATAATTTTTGCGTCCGTACAAATAGTTGCCTCAATTTTAATTTAATTTTAGTATAGCTTAAAATTTTTGGAAATTTTCATTTTTCAGAATAACTATCAAACTTTTTCTTATACTTTATGATTACATAAGAAGCGATTTTCTATTGCTTGATTTAACAATTGTTAAGTAATGATAATTATTGATTCAGATATGGAGATTTTTCTAATTTATTTTCTACAGGTAAATTAATAAAGAATCGAGTAATTGCAGCCCCCATTTCTCATCATCAAATATGACCTAAACAATGGTAAGGGCATTAAGTACATTATTATTTTTCCCTTCCTTTCCGTTCGTGTGCATTTCGTCCTCGATATGCCGTGCCAAGATGAAATTCTATACATTAAGAGAGGGCCCATTTTGTGCCCTTTAACCTTAATCTGAGGTCCGAATCTCAGGTCACCCCACACACACACCGATTATTTATTATTTATAGTCCAAAACTCCCCTTCGCTCACTAATTGAATCACGTATTCCGCTTTTTTGTGTTTGGACTCTCCATTGCCATGGATACAGTCCGCATCTCTTCAAATTTACATCAATACACCTTCGGACCCAATCAATTGTTTCATTCAACCCTTTTCTTTGTACAGTTAAACGTTATTTCCCCAGCTAATTCAGTGATTCAAGCGATTTGGGTTGCCTACAATAAATCACTAGTTTTTCGCCTACTTACGTAAATCATGCATATTTCAATAAAACGTAAAAGTCTTAATTCATTTTGCGACTTGAATGGAATCGTGAATGCAGTTAATAAACTTGTGCGGGTATTGTTAATGATACAGATTTATCTGGACAATTTCAGAATGCGATTTCTCTTTTGCTGCCGCCAGCAAAGTCAATGGAAATTCCATCAAGGGAAATGTACACGCGCGAAACATATTCATTTGTATTAGAGAGTCGAACCGAAATTAATTTCGTTCCGGTTTACGGTTCATCGTTCCAGATTCGGTTTCGGTTTGTCTAAAAATTTCGGTTCAGTTTTAAATTTAAAATCGATAGAAAAGCAATTCATTTCCGGTTTACGATTACGTTACAAGTAAATGTTCATCGTTCCAGATTCGGTTTCGGTTCGTCTAATAATTTCGGTTAAGTTTTAAATTTAAAATCGATAGAAAAGCAATTAATTTCGTTCCGGTTTACGGTTACGTTACAAGTAAATGTTCATCGTTCCAGATTCGGTTTCGGTTCGTCTAATAATTTCGGTTCAGTTCCTGTTCCGGTTGAAATTTAAATTTAAAATCAATAGAAAAGCAATTTAAATTTCCTTTACTGTTGTTTTCAATTATAAAATTGAAAATATTAAAGAATAAACCTCAATTACACGCACACGCACTTTGTAATGTTTCTACAATCGTGTTTACAATAATATAGATTTGTGCTTGCACTTTCTTCTTCAATTCAATTGTTATTCAGAGTATTCATAGAGACTTCATAGATGTCTCTTCTGACCAAACCAAAACACTAGCAACAGCACATTACCATCAAAGAGTATACATGAAAGAAACGAAATTAACGTAATTAACCGTAATTAAAATTTCGTTCCGGTTTTTTCAATTGAGCAATTTTTTGTTCCGGTGACAGTTACGGTTCAGTTAAAAATTCCGGTTAATTCCGGTTTACGGTTTCTGATTTGGATCAAGCGAATATCAAACGGTAACATTATAATTAACATCTAATTCTATTTATATCATAACGAAATTCGAATGGCAAATTAATTATTCCGCAGGAAATGTTATTATTTTTTTTGGAGTTTCCTGTTTGAAACGCGAATCGGAGTTGATATTTATTTCACATTTAAATTTTTATGGTGAAAAGTTTTCGCTGTTACTCGATTTTGATTTGTTTTATTGAGCAAGGTAAGGTAATATGATTGGCAGGAAGTTGTTAAGATTGTAACAGGAAATCGGGTTTCGTTTGATTTGAAATTGAAGAAGTAGAAATGTGTTAATTATGCAGATAAGTTGAACGGATTTCGCGCATTAGTTTTACATGATTTCTTGCAAAATTTCAATTTCAACAACATTTTCTCATAATAATATTTCTTGTAGCTTGAAAAATTGAATTAAATCTTCCAAAAAGCATTGTTTTTGCTCTTAAAAAGTTCAATAATTCTTCTTCAGATTATCTCTAATATCTTCAAAAATAATTCAGTCACTATAACAATTTTATGCACTAATTAAAGATAAATAAAAAAGGAATTTAGTGAGTGTATTTTCATTGTTGTGGTGTCAATGGTTTTCTTGTAAATCGCTTCTAAACTTTACAATTTTACATGTACATTTTATTTTATTGCCCGTTTACATTGTACAATTAACAGCGTGCATTCCATTAGGTCGTGTAATTAAACTGAATGCGTAATTAGAATTCGAAATGAAACAAGAGAAAAAACAAGAAGTAATAATACATAGGAAGTAAACTATGTGATGGTAGTAGTAGTTTCAATGTAGAGCACGTTCTATTATTACTGGAGGGAAAATACGGAACAAGAGAGAGAGATGTTGGGTTTAATTAAAAAGTAAAGATGTTAATTAGCATCGACGAATTATTATTTTTTTTTTCTTCTTCGTTGCGCGATTAATTGCCTGGCAATTAGGCTGCGAAATGCGTAATTAAGAACTGCTTTTAATTGCAAATTCCTCCTACAAATGCAAGATTAAAAGAAAAATATGAAGATAATATAAGAAAGACGAAGAGAAGAAAACGTTTAGTTTTACATTCTTCGCGCGACAAAATTATTGGTGCGGTGATTTTTTAATGTATCATAATTATTAAGTTTTAATGAGGTTTTAACTGCACTAAGTATTAAAGATTAATTGGAAATTAAATAAATTTGAAAATTAGTTTGAGAAACTTTTTTTGTTTAATATTTCAAACTTATTATTTATTTAAACAAAACACTAATTTCTATGTTTTTCTTTTGTTTTGCAGATCGATGCTCTAAATTTCATTTCAAGGTACGTTTGTTTTTTTTTTATGTTTTGCAAAATTTTGTTTCCGAATCGAGTGACGCTCGTATAAGTTCAATTGTCTATACAAATTACTACTTAAGCTACGCTTTTGTTTTTTTTTTGTTTGTTTGGATGATATAACAAGTGAGTTTAAGCTCGGTTCAGTTGTTGTTTAGTCATCGTCGTTGACGACGACGAGCGAATTTTACTTCTAACGCCGTTTTTGAGTCATCCGATAATAACCGGTGAGGTGAGTTCAATTGAGTATAATTAACGATGCGTTTAACAAGCGATTATTTACGCGATCTTCGATCGATTGTATTGTCGATGCTCGTCCTTCGGTAATTAACAATTTGTGTTATTGTTTTACGATAAAAAAGTGATAACAATTGCATCTATTATATAACTAATATGTATATTTGTTAGGTCTACAACTTTCCTCTTAATTATTACAAATCATATTTAACGTATCCATCAAATATACAAACGGATACTTGTTATTATTTAGAATAACTTGTGGAATATTCTGAAGGACGTTTACACTTGAAATCGTATAGTTGCGTCTATTGTATCACCACTTAACAGGCGTCTTCAGCCCCTAAATATTTGGGGTAAGATCATAAAAGTTAGATAAAGAAACGGTTGTATATTCCACAAGCTCAAAACTGATTTCCTTGCAGCCCCTTTTTCAAATGGATACATTTTTGTATTATATAATTTAGTCTTAATCAGGGGATCGAAAAGAGAGGAAGTCTTCGAACATGGTCTTACTTGGGAGAGTCCAAGGAAGAGCACTTACTTCATAAATATTAACTTAAGAGGAGAATGTAACTTTTAGTTAATAATACCTGAGAGCAACTATTGTATAATTGACTTCTAATATTCATAAACCCCTCTAAGACGCCACAACGACATAATTACGAGATAATCTATAGTGTCCAAGGATTTCTTAATCCCGGGACACTAGGATACAAAAATTAATACCTATAATTTGCGTATAATATTGCGTATACTTGAATTAAAGTTAGGTAAATGAAGTGAACTTAGTATATTTATCAATAGAGTTTATTTTCTTGTAATTTGATTATTCTTTTTATTTCTTTTGGATGAATTTGTGCGATACTGTCGCCCCACGTTGGGCACCAAATTTCATTTTTGTAATACACAACGAAACTTTCAATTGCTAAAATCTCCCGCTCGGTTTCAATCTATTTCCTTGCGAGAATCGTTTCGAAGCGGTCTTCACTCGATCATCCTCAATATGATGAAGATGATGATGATTATAAGCAAAATTAATAATGGAAAGAGAGGCAGTGTCTTCACATTTTAGTAATTTTCTCAGAAACTATACTAGATAGAATAGATCCAAAAGATGCATATGAAACTAGGATGTTTGGAGAATGTAGTGATACTGTCGCCCCACGTTGGGCACCAAATTTCATTTTTGTAATACACAACGAAACTTTCAATCACGACAATTTGCTACAATCTCCCGCTCGGTTTCAATCTATTTCCTTGCGAGAACCGTTTCGAAGCGGTCTTTACTCGATCATCCTCAATATGATGATGATTATAAGCGAAGTTGAGGTGGTGTGAGATTTTCGAAAGGATTGCATTTGGAAAGGATGGGCAAAAGTAAAGGCAGATTAATATGCATTAACTGCGGTAAATCACCGGTTCGCGTCGAATCTGGGTCGGGCAATTTCTTTCTTTCAATTACGCAACGGCTGCCGCTGCTGGTGCCCTCTCGGAACACATTTTAACGCCTCTCGCCAAAACCAGACACGGCCAAAACGGCTGTTAACCGTCCGCATCGAACGTAAAACCGTATTACATGGACCGGTAATGTCCTTTGGGCATAACTACATCTCGCGCGCACCGAGACCGACTGATGTGTAATCGAATTGATTAGAATCTTGTTTAGCGGATAAATGGAGTTTGTATGTGAATGAGAGAGAGAGAGAGAGAGAGCAGAAGAGAATGGGAGAGATACATGTAGATGTAGATCCGCTAATTATTTTGCCTTTCCGGACAACCGGATTAAACCCGAACAGACAGAGAGACAGAGAGAGAGAGAGCGAGAGACACGGATCCAATTTCATCTGCATTTAATTAACAACAAAAAGGGAAACTTGCCTCTTGTTTGCTTCGATTTCGAAGACAACAGATGGCGTACTTCTCGAGCAATCCACTTAATTAATGTTCACGAAAATTACACGAAACATTACGAAGTAATTACAGCTAATATTCATTCTGTATTGAAACAGAATTAACAATTCAAAGATATTTCACGTTTCCGGCATGCAACCAAACCGACGTCCTTGCAAATACAATTGCCTAATTACGAAATTTTAACGTTTTAATTTAAAATCGCCATAACTGTACAATGAGTAATTTTGATTAATTAAAAAGTTAATTTAAATTTAGTTCTTACCTGGTCCTTGTCCATCGTACGTGAAGTCCTTGATGTGTAAAGTTCTCGAGTCGACTGCGTACACTTCGCCGGAAACGCCGTGATGCAGTTCAGTCAGTTTTCCCAAAAATTTCCCCAGGTATTCGGCGGAATTCGCGTTTCCAGCTAATCCTGCAAAAAACGACGAAGTAAATTAGTTTCTTTGCACGATAAGAAAAAACCGGTTCTTTTTGTTGCTATTATTATCCTTATTCATATTTCTCGTTTCTGCGCAAGGTTACGTAAAACGCTTTGAGAACACACTTTATTATTAATTTATTGCAAATTCTTCGAGGTAAAAGTTGCCAAGTTTTGTTTGTCTCTCGCTTTGTTTCTTTTTTTCTTTCGCCTCCAACTTGATTTCTGAATGTAAAACACAGATTTTTATTGCATTCCTCGTTCCGAGTTATATAAATGAGTTAATTGGAAAAAAATAGAATATTCATATTAAAGCATTCATATCAAGTAATTTTCTTCGTTTGGCGAAGCAAAAGTGTCTTCACATTTTAGTGATTTTCTCATAAACTATAATAGATAGAATAGATCCAAAAGATACATATGAAACTAGGATGTTTAGAGAATGTAGCGAGTATTCATACATTGCTATGGTATTATCTGTTAAGCTGTAATTCACTTTCATATATAAAGTAATGAAAAATTAATAATGGAAAGTGGAAATGTCTTCAGATTTTAGTGATTTTTTCAAAAACTATACTAGATAGAATAGATCCAAAAGATGCATATGAAACTAGGATGTTTGAGGAATCTAGCAAGTATAGATATTACTGTGGTTTCATAATTATGGTTGTAATTCGCGTTCAAAGTTGAAAAAATGAAAAAAAAAGCAGTGTTTCATTGATTTTCTCAGAAACTGTACTAGATAGGATAGATCTAAAAGATGCATATGAAACTAGGATGTTTGAGGAATGTAACGAGTATTCATACAATGCTATAGTTTTATCTATTTAGCTGTAATTCACTTTCATATATAAAGTAATAAAAAATTGACTTTTTGTAGTGGAAATATTTAAATTGTAACAATGTTTTTAAGGAGCGTATAAAGTATTAATCGTCTTTAGACTTTAGATAAAGACCAGTTTTGTTCGTTAATTCCCGTTTCTGCTTCGATGGAAATAAATGTAACGGATCTAAAGAAATTCAATCGAAGAAGAAACGGTTGTTTTTTTTCACACTCTTCCTTATTTAGATAATTTTGTTTACAATTTTAGTAATTAAACCAATATAATCGATTAATTAAAGAAATTAAATCCATTGGAGTCATTAAATTAAATGTTAAGTTATAGTTTATAGTGGGCAAATTGGGTTACGTGTATATACAGACTTACTAATAACAATTAGTTAAATCGTTAAATGTAATTGTAATCAATATATGTTATAGTGAAATTATATCATTAGTTGATTATTTGAATTGATGTTGTTTCTTCAGATTGGTAGATCGAATTTTAAGTGCGGGAAATTGAAATTGCCGCAACTTCTTGAGTATAAGTAATTCTTGGATTGGTGGTGGTAGTTCCAATTAGCGGTCAGACGTTCTTCGATATCCTCGGATAAAAGAGATAAGGTGGCTATGTGAGCGAATGCATGTGGGAGGAGGAGGTGGAGGAGGGTAAAATTCCTAATTGGATAATCTCCTTTGGAGGCTTTTCCAATTTCAATCGCATCCATCGGAGGCGGCTGTGGCGGCTACACAGAGAGAGAGAGAGAGAGAGAGAGGAATTGCGAAGTGGAAAACCATCGGAGTTCGGATACAGCGCCGCGCACATCGACAAGCCACAATTAGTCTTCAGATAATTGCCACTTAGTGCAGAACTAAATTAATGGTCTGCAGCAGCGGCAATCGAAGCGAAGAAACGAACTACAATATACTCTCTCTATTGTACTGACTCTGTGCATTGCACTGTGGAAGGAAGAAGGACCGTTCCTTTTACCTCCTCCTCATCATCACCAACAAATCGATCAATCAAATAAAGAGCTTTCTCTTGCACGAATCCAAAGCTAAGCCTCAATAATTTATTTTTTTTTTGTTGCTCATTTACTTGCCAGTAATTACACAAGAAGTGCGGTGATTTTGAAAAAACAACAAGAGAAAAAAAAAGGATTGTGTTTTGTTTATAAATAAATGTACGCACACTGCACACTGCACACGTTCGCGTGACATTTAGAAACAAGGACGAGGATAAGTGATCATAAATTTGCAGCCGCTTTTGCTGGGTTTAGGAGAGGAGAAGAGCAAAAAAAAGAAGAAGTAATCATCTCGGTTTTACGCGGAAAGAGAATGTGAGTTTGGTTGCTAGATTCTCATGAATGCAGCAATAATAATAATGAAATGGACACTCGATTCGTTTCATTTCTTTATTATATAGTGGATCAAAAGTAAAAGTGCTGAAGAATCGTTGAAAAAAAAAACTAATTGAAATGAGCAATTGTATTTATTAATACATTTGAATTAGTATTGGAGTATATACTTGAATGGTTTTTAATGTGTGGAGGCTTTCCAAAATCCTCGAAGTAAATTAAATTCAAATTAAGTTCTCTTTCGAAATTGAAAATGATCGTTAAACGGAGCAGACTCTGCAAACGCCAAAGTGCAATGGAAATGTTCAATTTCGTAGACAAACAATGAATTTTAATGAATTAGTTTTTTTAAATATATAGATAGTTTCGTCACCTTGATTCAATCTAGATCAATCTATAAATATTTATCCGTGTCTTATGCAATTCATTGAAAATTTACAATCATAAAATTACATAGCAATTAATTATGATTGTTTTGTACAAGCGATACAAATTTTATAATTACTTATTTTTTTTTGGTTGTTGTTATTTTTAAATTTCAATTTAATGGATTTCATGAAATATTTATGTCGTTACGTAACAGCCATTTTGACTACTATTCGCATTACGAAATAAGGTTAAAGGTTGCCCTTAGCAACGGAGGCGTGTGTCTCTCTCTCTCTCAAATTATTTCCAGATGCATTTGTTGTTGTTGTTGTTTTTGAATTCGTTGTCATAACAACTTAATTATTAATTACGCGACGTGAATGATGCTGCAATTATTAATTACATCGTTTTTAATAACTAATAAAAATGTGCTGCATTAAACTTTAATTGATAATTAATTCATTAATTAATTATATAATTTAAAACAAACTGAAATTCATTTGTTTTATATGATTTTAATTAAAATTAATTGATTTGTTTTGCTGCATTTTCACAATAATTAATTTATTTTGAAATTACGTTTTTTTTTTCAATTATTAATTTTAAACTAATTCGTAATTATTAAATAATCAAAAATAATATATTTTTTCTTTTCTCTAAATTGCATTAATAACACATATCCATAGCAACCAATTTAATTATTTGTTACATATGTTGTCATGGTAAATATCACTTTAATACTGATAAATACTGATTATATATTGAAAAAATGACAAAATTTATTATTTTTTTTAGTGTGTGTTGTACGCGCTAATAACCGAGTAGTTTGGCAAGTATTGCTTTTGTTTGTCAAAGTACTTAAAGGTTGTAGCCAACCGGATCAGAAACTGCCATTTGTTGTAATCACTATGGAAACGACATTAATC
The DNA here is from genome assembly GCF_001412225.1 of Nicrophorus vespilloides. Classification (NCBI taxonomy): domain Eukaryota; kingdom Metazoa; phylum Arthropoda; class Insecta; order Coleoptera; family Silphidae; genus Nicrophorus; species Nicrophorus vespilloides. The sequence continues at coordinate 18,851 of NW_017096089.1, forward strand.
AAAGAGATTTATTATTCCTTGTTTTACATTGGTTGTTATGGTAAATTTCATTTTAATACTGATAAATAATGATTATATATATAGGAAAAATGACAAAATTTATTAAATTTTTATAGTGATGAATGTGTGTGTTGTACGCGCTAATAACCGAGTAGTTTGTCAAGTATTGTTTTTGTTTGTCAAAGTACTTAAAGGTTGTCGCCAGCCGGATCAGAAACTGCCATTTGTTGTAATCACTATGGCAACGACATTAATCAAAGAGATTTATTATTCCTTGTTTTTCATTGGTTGTCATGGTAAATTTCACTTTAATACTGATAAATACTGATTATATATATAGGAAAAATGTCAAAATTTATTACATTTTTATAGTGATGAAAGTGTGTGTTGTACGCGCTAATAACCGAGTAGTTTGTCAAGTATTGTTTTGGTTTGTCAAAGTACATAAAGGTTGTTGCCAACCGGATCAGAAACTGACATTTGATCATAGAGATTTATTATTCCTTGTTTTTCATTGGTTGTCATGGTAAATTTCACTTTAATACTGATAAATACTGATTATATGTATATAGGAAATATGACAAAATTTATTAAATTTTTGTAGTGATGAAAGTGTGTTGTACGCGCTAATAACCGAGTACTTTGTCAAGTATTACTTTTGTTTGTCAAAGTACTTAAAGGTTGTGGCCAACCTAATCAGAAACTGCCATTTGTTGTAATCACTATGGCAACGACATTAATCAAAGAGATTTATTATTCCTTTTTTTACATTGGTTGTCATGGTAAATTTCACTTTAATACTGATAAATACTGATGATTATATATAGGAAAAATGACAAAATTTATTAAATTTTTATAGTGATGAAAGTGGGTGTTGTACGCGCTAATAACCGAGTAGTTTGTCAAGTATTACTTTTGTTTGTCAAAGTACTTAAACATTGTAGCCAACTGGATCAGAAACTGCCATTTGTTGTAATCACTATGGCAACGACATTAATCAAAGAGATTTATTATTCCTTGTTTTTCATAGGTTGTCATGGTAAATTTCACTTTAATATTGATAAATACTGATTATATATAGGAAAAATGACAAAATTTATTACATTTTTATAGTGATGAAAGTGTGCGTTGAACGCGCTAATAACCGAGTAGTTTGTCAAGTATTGCTTTTGTTTGTCAAAGTACTTAAAGGTTGTCGCCAACCGGATCAGAAACTACCATTTGTTGTAATCACTATGGCAACGACATTAATCAAAGAGATTTATTATTCCTTGTTTTACATTGGTTGTCATGGTAAACTGATGTTGTCGTACATTGTTTCATGGTAAATTTCACTTTAATACTGATAAATAATGATTATATATATAGGAAAAATGACAAAATTTATTAAATTTTTATAGTGATGAAAGTGTGTGTTGTACGCGCTAATAACCGAGTAGTTTGCCAAGTATTGCTTTTGTTTGTCAAAGTACTTAAAGGTTGTCGCCAACCGGATCAGAAACTGCCATTTGTTGTAATCACTATGGTAACGACATTAATCAAAGAGATTTATTATTCCTTGTTTTACATTGGTTGTCATGGTAAACGCGTCGATGTTGTCGTACAGCAATAAACAGTTTCGCAAACAGATAATAAGAATTGCACCGGATATCAATAACGAAATCCAATAAGAGCGTTATTAAATTATGTGTAGCGTACATACATGGTAGTAGTAGTAGAAGTAGAAACATATTTGCTGCATGGCTTTGCCTCCTGAGTGTGTGTGTGTGTGTGTATGTTATTTATTTCGCCTCGTTCTCCGGTTGCATTACGGTAAAATTAATTTCGTAACCGGTGATGCGTGACCATAATCTCGGTCTAGAATTTCCACTGCAGGCTACAATCCTATTCCAACTATCCTTGTTCCTACTTCGCAAACATCTCAATCTCTCTCCTTCTCTATACATACTACACGTGTATGTATCTCCTCTCTATATAGTTTTATTACAAACAATAACAACAACAACAACAACAATAACAACAGATGAAGGAATAGTGAAATAAACGTTGCGTTTTCCCAAACCGAATTTCCCAACAATGCACACACGGTTTTCTCTCAATCTCGACCGAAAATTCCACTTCCCTCGTCATCCGAATGAGCGTTTTCATTCATTCATTCAATCATTCGTTGTTGAAATGTGTGTATTTCGTAGGTGAAACTTTCGTTCGGAGACAGAAAAGAGAAAAGAACGAAAAAAAAAACGTTTCGGAAAATTTGAATTCTGAAGATGAAGTCGAAGGAGGAACGACGCATTGTACATAATAAATTGGATATCGAATCTCTCCTCCTATTCTCCATTCAACCTTCTCTATTTTTCAGCACTTCGAAGCCCCAATTAACAAACTATTATGGATCCATTCTTCCCCATCAAACGCTCGACAAGCAATTCTCGTTTTCTTTTTTCCCACATCTTTCAATTTCTTTTCTTCATTCTGCGCGAGAGAAGGAAATCGTTAAATATCCAGGAAAGGAAACGAGACGCATGTATTCCTCGGACGAGAGAAAGAATAAAAATGAAAGAAACGAGAAAGTGTGTCTGTTGTCTCACTGGTGAAACTTTTCGATAATCAATCGAAACGATATTAAAGACAACAAAAAAAAACGAATTTCATTAAAGCAATTATCAAAAATTTATCTGAAATTAACATTATTTTAATTGAACTTTTTTATATTTTATATTTTTAATTTTATTTCTTTTGAGAAATTGAAGTTTACAAACTGCTTCACTCTAATGACACACATTACGTGAAATCTTGTACTTTCAATAATATATAGAATTTTCGTATAAAACTTTGTGTGTTTTCTATAAGACAATTATTAAGTCGTTATGAGAAATCTCGTACTTTCGAATCATAAATATAAAAATTTTGTCAATGATTTTCTTTACTGTTAATTTTTTATATTCAGTGATGAAAATACACAATTAGTGTCTATATATTAATAAAAAAGTGTAATTTGCGAAGTTGATGGTGAATTTATGATCTTTCTTAGTGCGGTTTTTATTACGAAAATTAACGTTTTTAAAAGAAAATCTTTCAAATTTGTTATGCGGTTAAATTCGCGAGTCTATTGTGTGAGATTCTTGCTATTGTATTGTTTCTTCACATCAAGCATTTTTTGCGACAATTGCAAATGTCTGTTACTTATTAATTATTAATTGATTAAATTATGAATTTAAAGGTTTGAAGGAAAGAAACATTAATTTAAAGACTTAGAAATTAGTGTGCGAGGAGGGTTTTTTTTTTTTGGATAAATTTGAATAAAATGAAGTCCGTTTGAATTGATAAGTGCAGAGAGGGAAGAAATTTTGTTTAAAAAAAAAAGGAGGGAGGAAATGAAGTGGGCGAAAAAATGTAGGAGTTAAAGGAGCGTAATTTGAGTGGATTAAAAGGAATTAAAGAAGTGCAGTCAATTAGGGTGAACAAAAAAAAAAAGAAAAACGGAAAAAGTTACTTCAAAAAGGAGAAGGACTTTAAATGAATGCACCCTAAATGCTAATTAGAAGTAAGATTATTGTTATGTAAAATTGGATTGAATGAATTAGTTAAATTAAGACAATTTTGATTATTACGAAAGATGGAAAATTGTACTTTAAATATTGCAAATAATGTTGTTTGCTCAAGGTAGATGCAAAACTCGTTTTTCGAATAGATTGCTCTCGATCTACGAAACTATACACATTGACTTTCATTTTTTTTTTCTCTTTGCATCTCTCTTCCACACGCACTCGTAACTACAACAGACGAGAGAATACGTATCGATGTCTAACCTTGATCTCCTTCTGTTTCATTTCAGTTCCACTTTTTTTTTCTTATCGATCGTGCAGATTTCGTGCCCTTCAGTAAATACACACAAAAAAAATGATGTATGATCAAGTAACCTAATTTGGTTTAATTTCTATGTTACATTCTTTTGTTGTTTCTCTCATTGCTACTTGATTTTAATCTTTAAAGGTTAAACGTTTCAGCTAAATGTTCTATATTTGCATAATTTTGGCATCGCTATTTAAGTTTCATTGTTTAGTTTTAAAGCTTACGTAATTTCGTTTGTAATGTACAGATGTTTTCCAAAAAAAATGAAGTTACGTAATTTTAATTCTTTTGTTTTATACAATAGAAAATATTAATCGAATTGAAATATTTTATCAAAAAATAATAATAATTAGAACTTAAGTCTACTTAAGATTTAAAAATTTATCAAATACTTAAGTTTAGTTAAATGGTTAATTTTGGGTCAACAAGAAGTGCACGAATGAATGCGAAATTTAGGATCTAATCCTCTTCATCCTCGAGCAATTTTCGCTATTTATTTTCTTCGCTTCTATGTATTCTTACCCAAAAGGACGATCAGAAGAAGGTTTCGGCCGTTGGTGATGGACACGGCCATGGTTATTTCGGTTCTTCCCTCTCGCACAACAAACAAGAGCACACCTTCACCAAGTCCCCGAAGACTTTGTACCAATTTTTGTCTTCTGATTTTTTTGATTTGTCGCGCGACTACAGAGAGTGTATCTGTCTGTCCGTCCACTCGAAGAACCGTGCTATTATAACTGGTCGAGAGTGTGCCTCACTCGCTTTGAAGACAACTCCCTTCCTTCTTTTCTGGCTTCTGGTGTTTTCAGTGTATGTTCTCTCATTTGTACAACAACAACAGCTCTTCGACTTCTCTCACTCTCTACCCAGTTGACGACGATCTTTCACTTCTGTTCTGTTCTGCTCCTTTTCTCTCACAGTTTGCACCGTTCTCGCCGATCATCAATAACTACTCTGTTTCGCAAAGTTCGTTTGAGAACTGTTTTTATTTTTCTTCTTCTTCACGCGCGCCGGAAAAACCACTAGTTGTAACGAGACTTTGTTTGGGGGAAAAGTTAAAGTGCCTTGTAACTCTGCCCGCGAAGGTATTTCTCACTTTAGTCACAAAAAAAAGAATGAAGATGAATCTCTTCCTCGGTACAGATTTACACATTGCATTCGCAACGTTTGTTATGTAACAAATTGAAATTTCTGTGTTATCATAGCAACAGTTACCATGGATTTAGATGACATATTAAGGTTTCATGATGTTGGTAGCAATTGCACTTTTAGTGACGAGTCGAAACGAAATTTCCGGAATTCCAATAAGCGCGCTTCCGGCGAAATGCTTTCATTTATTTATTTATTTATTTATTCGTTAGTCAATTTTAATTTGCGCAAATCGATTGCCGGATTCCCAATTAATTTGCGTATTTCATATATGTATATTTTATTTACCCATTTTTTTTTTCCCATTTCATGCATACCGAAAATTTATTATTGTCGGCGTTGTCCATTCCGACGGATATGTTTAGTTTCAATTAACAACATCCATCTCTTTCGCGTTTGTTTCCGTTGCCATTGTTGTTACTGTTGCAGTTTTGTTTCATGCGATTTCATTGTTTCGATGCGCGTCGCCGCCTCCTCTCCCAGATTTCATTAATTGCCTTTGATTTACACGATCGGATTTGCGCAAACATCCATTTTGTTTCAATTGTTTCCAATGGTAATACGAGAGTTTCAATTTTTTCCAAATCCAAATTTAATATTCAACATGAATTTTGTTGCGCAGTTGTTGTTGTTTTTCTAAATTAAAATTAATTAATTAAATAATTTACAAATAGAAAGTGCAATAAATCTGCGATTTTATCTTAAAATCTAAAAGAAATTTCGAATCTGCTGTGAATTTACTTAAATGATTGTGAATATTACTTAAGTCTTTTTTTATAAAATTTGTTATTGAATGTTTAGTTAGGATCTAGTAATCGGTTTTCGAACAGATAATGCGACGGTCTAAAACAATTTGATTATATTTATGTGCGCCAATTTCCATACCGAGTTTGCGAAGCGGATTTTGGGGACGACGTCGAAGTTTGGACGATGTCGCAAAGTGATTTGGGAATCTATTAAATCGCGGAAATATCCTTTGAAAACGGTGGATGGATGGATATGGTCGATGGTTGGTGATGGGTTTGTTCTGCAGAGTTTCAATGGCGTCGCAAAATCAAGTAATCCGAACATTAAATTGGGTTAACGTCGCATAACCAATACCTAATCCATCCATCGATGCTGGCGCCCTCTGCAATCTCGGAACTTTATCAATCCATCCCTATAGTTGGCAATAATTATTTAAAGAAATGAATTTTGTGCGTTTTTTTGGAATTGAATTCATTTTCTCTAATTTCCGTATCCATTCATCGATGCTGGCGCCCTCTACAATCTCGAAACTTTATCAATCCAACCCTATAGTTGGCAATAATTATTTAAAGAAACTGGTTGAATTTTGTGCGTTTTTTTTGGAATTGAATTCACTTTCTCTAATTTCCGTATCCATTCATCGATGCTGGCGCCCTCTACAATCTCGAAACTTTATCAATCCATCCCTATAGTTGGCAATAATTATTTAAAGAAACCGGTTGAATTTTGTGCGTTTTTTTTTTTGGAATTGAATTCACTTTCTCTAATATCCGAGTCGCGCGACTCGACTCGTAAGTCGTATCACACGCTAATCATAATTGAAAAATAATAATTTATAACCCGGAGCCAAAAGTGAGAGTGGATTTGATGACTCTTTCTTTCTTTCTCTCTTCGGATTAAGACTTAACTCCATAACTTCCTAAACTAAGCAACTGAGCAAACATAGTAAACCGTAATGAGATGAACTTCTCCATTTGAAACTCGGAAGTTTCGAAACGTTTGTACGAGAAGATCGAAAGATTAATCGAAAATAATTAATTAATCCGAACAATTTACATAATTGCTTGTCTCATTTTTTGTTTTCGATTATTATTTTGTTTTTTTTTTTGTTGTTGTTTAATCACAGCTCGCCGCGATTAGAGATCATATAAACGTAATTTAGAAAGTTTCCATTGTGCGTGTGAATATCTTTATTATGAGACAAGTTTATGTATCTAGTTTTACTCTTGCAACATCACAATAAAATACACGTGGTGTTTCCATCAGAATTTGATGCATTTTTTTTGTTATCTTTGAAAATTTGTTATATGTATGACTTAACTTTATCACATTTTTGATAACCATTTTCGCAGATTTATATTTTTACTTCAAAGAAACTCTTTTTTTCTACAGTGGTAGCTCAGTGTGGAACTCAAGTTTTAAAAATGATGTAGCAGGAGAAAAATCTGGTAATTCTCTTCTCATCGTCACTCGTTAAGCGAAATTGTCGTTATGCGAGGTTCCACTGTATTAGTAAGTTGGAAAAGTCAACGATTTTGGAACCAAAATTTGTTGTGCAAATTGCGTATTGGTATTAATTAATAGAGATATGAGATTTGTGCACGATGAGGGAGAGAGTGGACGAGAGTTATTGGCTTTGGAGATTTACGGATGCCGCAATGAATCAAAGAAAACATAAATTGCATCCGACGATAATTCGCAATAAATTCAATACAACGGCGAAGCAGCAATCGAGAGAGATATATAAATGGACGCACAGAGTTCGCAATTAAACTTAATTAATTGATCCATTCTTTTAAAATGTTTCGTTTCACTTCAGTTGAATAATCATAGACATCTGTGTGTGTTTGTATGAAAGTAATATTTGTCATTATTATAGCTTGATTATACGATTTTATTTGTATTGAAAATTTGTTGATTGTCTTAATGTATTTGTTGGTACAATTAGATGCATAATGGTCATCCTCTGACACGTTTAAACACTACAAACATGCGAACATTGCACACTTGATCGATAACCAATTAGCATGGAATCCTCTTAACAAATACGGCGCATAACGCAATCGAAATCAATACCGAAGACCTAATACAGACAGTACACAAAGACACAGAGAAAGAGAGAGAGAGAGAGAGAAGGGTAATTACGTAATGTAGATATGCACGTTGCGAATGGAGAGAGACGAAAGGATAAACAATTGGTTGCGTTCTTCAATTAACCTTGCCACGTATCAGGACGACAATAAATCTCACCTACAAACGACGTTTAAGGAATTCGCAATTCATATTAATTATCGTTAAATGTAAATTCATTTCAAGAAGAAACAAAAAATGAGTTAGTGGTGTACCCCAAGGAAGTGTTCTCTACCCTTCCATGTTTGTCAACTTTGACTGATTATTACAGGAAAATTGTTAATATCACAAATTTGAATGTAGAATCATTGGAAAGAGTAAACTTTCGTTATCAAATTGGATGCACAATCATCTAATTGGTTTATTTAATTATCGAATAATTTAACAAAATTTGAAGACGTAATTTTACCTTTTCTCAACTTTGACTGATTATTACAGGAAAACTGTTAATATCACAAATCTGAATGTAGAATAATTGGAAAGAGTATACTTTCATGTTATCAATTTGGATGCACAATGATCTAATTGGTTTATTTAATTATCGAATAATTTAACAAAATTTGAAGACGTAATTTTACCTTTTCTCAAATTTGACTGATTATTACAGGAAAACTGTTAATATCACAAATCTGAATGTAGAATCATTGGAAAGAGTAAACTTT
>NW_017096089.1:27415-33438 GCF_001412225.1 Nicrophorus vespilloides
GTTAAGCGAAATTGTCGTTATGCGAGGTTCCACTGTATTAGTAAGTTGGAAAAGTCAACGATTTTGGAACCAAAATTTGTTGTGCAAATTGCGTATTGGTATTAATTAATAGAGATATGAGATTTGTGCACGATGAGGGAGAGAGTGGACGAGAGTTATTGGCTTTGGAGATTTACGGATGCCGCAATGAATCAAAGAAAACATAAATTGCATCCGACGATAATTCGCAATAAATTCAATACAACGGCGAAGCAGCAATCGAGAGAGATATATAAATGGACGCACAGAGTTCGCAATTAAACTTAATTAATTGATCCATTCTTTTAAAATGTTTCGTTTCACTTCAGTTGAATAATCATAGACATCTGTGTGTGTTTGTATGAAAGTAATATTTGTCATTATTATAGCTTGATTATACGATTTTATTTGTATTGAAAATTTGTTGATTGTCTTAATGTATTTGTTGGTACAATTAGATGCATAATGGTCATCCTCTGACACGTTTAAACACTACAAACATGCGAACATTGCACACTTGATCGATAACCAATTAGCATGGAATCCTCTTAACAAATACGGCGCATAACGCAATCGAAATCAATACCGAAGACCTAATACAGACAGTACACAAAGACACAGAGAAAGAGAGAGAGAGAGAGAGAAGGGTAATTACGTAATGTAGATATGCACGTTGCGAATGGAGAGAGACGAAAGGATAAACAATTGGTTGCGTTCTTCAATTAACCTTGCCACGTATCAGGACGACAATAAATCTCACCTACAAACGACGTTTAAGGAATTCGCAATTCATATTAATTATCGTTAAATGTAAATTCATTTCAAGAAGAAACAAAAAATGAGTTAGTGGTGTACCCCAAGGAAGTGTTCTCTACCCTTCCATGTTTGTCAACTTTGACTGATTATTACAGGAAAACTGTTAATATCAGAAATCTGAATGTAGAATCATTGGAAAGAGTATACTTTCGTTATCAATTTGGATGCATTATGATCTAATTGCTTTATTTAATTATCGAATAATTTAACAAAATTTGAAGACGTGATTTTACCTTTTCTCAACTTTGATTGATTATTACAGGAAAACTGTTAATATAACAAATGTGAATGTAGAATCATTGGAAAGAGTAAACTTTTGTTATCAATTTGGATGCATTATGATCTAATTGGTTTATTTAATTATCGAATAATTTAACAAAATTTGAAGACGTAATTTTAATCTTTTCTCAAATTTGATTGATTATTACAGGAAAACTGTTAATATCACAAATCTGAATGTAGAATCGTTGGAAAGAGTAAACTTTCGTTATCAATTTAGATGCACAATGATCTAATTGGTTTATTTAATTATCGAATAATTTTACAAAATTTGAAGACGTAATTTTTTTTTTTTTAGTAAAAACTGAAATAATATAACATTTATTCTCGCCGGTACTTAGAAAAATCTGTGTTTGAATGCTGAAAGGAAAGGATGAGTGCATCATCATCAGCAAGTTGGAGCTGTTTTTTGTGTGTGGATGTTTGCACCAAATGGGCCACATTATATGGTGTGCTTTTGACGAATACCGCACGCGAAAGCCGCAATTAAAACCCGAAACGTTTGCGTCTCTCCATTTCAACTGTTCCGAGCCTTCATTAAATGCCATCATCATCATCATCCAACGACAAAAAAAAAGAAAAGAAAGAAACATTTGCGCAGTTTTCGTATGGAATTTATACACTTCTCATCTCAGAGTGCTTTAATTTTATTCATTTTTTTGTGTATTAATGAACATTTCACATAAATTAGAAGTTAAAAAACAGTAACAATTAAATAGGAAATTATACTCATGCCAGTAAAAGTGGTGCCGATTTTCCCACAACTGAAACGTTGTTATCCTTGAAACGAAAGCAAAACTTTTACTTATTTTACTGTCGTTTTCCTTCCTCGTTCCGCTTGTGAAAACCGTATCAGAATTTCGAAAAAAATAATAGAGGAAATTGCGAGATACATCAATATTGCGGTCGGACCTCATCATATTTTTTTCAACTTCTCTTATCGGCAACCGTAACGTAACATAACGACCCTTAAATCACGAACGAACGGGAAAAACTTGATGGAATTTGCGATATTTTTTTTATTTATTTATTTATTCATCTTTTATGATGGTTCGTCTTTCGTTTGGTTTCTTTTTTTCAATCCATGCGGTTCAATTAAAAGCGGCGTTTCGTAACAGTTCGTGGAAACAGGTTCACCTACTTAAAGACACCCAAAGAAAGACACACATATACGGACGGACGTAGGAGAGTGAGCGAGAAACGTGACTAAAAGGAGAATAAGGAATCGGCGAGAAGAAAGAGCGAAAGTGAGAGTGAAGAGATTTTCTAACTCGTGGATGAACTATTGCTGTAATTTAGGGTAATAATAGAATTATCATAAAATGTTATAAAAGTTATAAAGTATAACAATTTGAAGCATATTACAAAGAAACGTTAATTATTGCACATTTACAAGTAGACTCTTCGGAAAGGTAATAGTTTTATCTTAATTAGCAAGCGATTAAAGAAAATTTGAAAAGTTAAATATTGTAAATTTTTAAGTTAATTTAAAAAAAAATGACTCGCAAACATTTTACATGTTTTTGTTTGAAAAATTAATGGAGTGATTACGAAAAGCGCATATGAACTGAAACTGTTAGAAGATAGAGAGTGAGACGATGAAAACGTCGTGATTCGAGGAGACTCACTTTCAAACTTCCAAAGTTATTTGTTATTCCGGCGTCGTCCTGCCCATCCGTAAGAACGATGGTAAAAGTTTGTTTATGACTGTACAATTATTCGTGTTTCTTTTCTCTCGTCCAAATTCTCTCTTCTCTACTCTTCTGCTGCTATTACAACTCTTTCCTCGATTCTAAATTTTATTCTCGTGAGCTCCGAAAACGAAATAAAAGAAAAAAAACGAAAAAGGGGGGAAAGCAAACAAGCAAAGCGAAGCGAAGAAGTCTAATTGAAAGTCTCTTTTCGGAACGATTTGAATTTTTCGAGGGGACGCACACACACAAACAGTGAAATGTGCCCTCGACACGAATCGCCCCTCTCTCTTTCATGTATTATAAATGAATCCAAATTGAGAACGAGAGTTCAAAACCGACAGACACACACAAAAAAAAATAATTTTATAATAATGGTAGCAATTCGTCAAGTTGATGGACGAAAAATTTATGCACGAATAAACGATTCGAAATTTAGTGTCCTTAACGGAATTAAACGCATTTATAATATTGGTAACTATGGTAATATTAGTAACTATGGTGATATTAATGTAATTGAAAATTGTCGTGTCCCGGGATTCAAATATCTCTTGACACTGTGGAACATATCGTAGTTATGTCGTTGTGGAGTTTTTTAAGGAATGCTAGAGGTGAAGTTAGGACTCTTTAGGAAAAAAATTATGAATAAACGATTCGAAACTTAGTGTCCTTAACGGAATTAAACACATTTATAATATTGGTAACTATGGTAATATTAGTAACTATGGTAACATTAAATTAACTGTCGTGTCCCGGGATTCAAATATCTCTGGACACTGTGGAATATCTCGTAGTTATGGCGTTGTGGAGTCCTAGTGGATTTTTTTAAGGAATGCTAGAGGTGAAGTTGGAGTTTAATGATAATAAACACTTCATTATTTACTCATCTTATAGTTAATAACTTCTATGTCTAGATTCCAGTTGCTAGGTTTTTTTTACTAGGGTTTTTATGAGTCTAATTAGGACTTGGGAGGACTCTCCTCTAAGACTAAAACTAACTTGGAGTAGGATTCTGACTCTTTAGGACTCTTCTCTAAGACTAAAACTAACTTGGACTAGGACTCTCCTCTAAGACTAAATCTAACTTGGACTAGGATTCTGACTCTTTAGGACTCTTCTCTAAGACTAAAACTAACTTGGACTAGGACTTTGAATATTTAGGATTCTCCTCTAAGACTAAATCTAAATCTAACTTGGACTAGGACTTTGACTCTTTAGGACTCTTCTCTAAGACTAAAACTAACTTGGAAAAGGACTCTGACTCTTTAGGACTCTCCTCTAAGACTAAAACTAACTTGGACTAGGACTCTGACTCTTTAGGACTCTATTGTATTACATAAACATCCTATTATATAGTAGTGAATTAACATAGTGGGAGTACAATATTTGGTAAGGGAAGATGTTACCTAACTTTACCTAATAATTAAGTGATTAGGCAGATGTACATATTAGTGGTCATTCTTGATTCAATCTTTGAGTTTGTGCACAAAATGTTGTTTAACAATAGTCGTTACTCAATGATTAGTTATGTGATCTTCCTAAGTGGTTTTTGTTCTAAGTCTTAATGACTTACATAGATAAACATGTATAAACATAACAGAAAACTAATCGTACGTTAATTAATTGGAGCAAAATTGTATCTGAATGCATCCTTGACCTAAACTTAATCAATATAATTCTAAAAAGAGCAAACGAAAGTCGAACAACGAGGATGTGGAGGTAACAGACAAAAGCTTCGAACGCGCGCGTCCCTGATCTAAACTCGTAAGTCTCGTTTTTGATGTAGCGCTCTTGAAAAGTGATCTTGTTTGCGCGCGGCAGGTGTACTTTCTATTATATAATTTAGAATTAAGTGCATAGCAAAAAAAAAATAATAAAAATTAATAAACCGTCAAGGAAAACTTCGTGATCTGCTTTTGCTGAATGAAACTGAGAACAGAAATAATATTGGTGATGCACACATTCAGATTTTAATCTGACGGTAAATTACCTTTCGCGTGTTTCGCAACGGCAAAGAGATGATGAAAAAGGTTCAAGGATTCATCTTCCCGCGAAGATTTACGATTTACGAATTGGGAATCCTTCATAATGGTAATAATGGTAATTACGATGATGGTAGTGATGCAATGGGTTTGGGCACGGTTTTCGGTTCTGGCGGGATGCAGAGGGAGGGCAATCAATTAGGTAATCGCATCGGTAATACAAGCAATCACTGTGTTGCTCTCTCTCTCTCTCTCTCTTCCACCAACAACAACAACAACAAAAACAACAACATTATTTACAGCGTTCTGAATAATGCTAATCGTAATTGATTGCGAACGCGCGAAACCAATTATTAATTAATTACCCGACTCTTATTATCGTTATCGCGTTTTGAATTATTATGTTGGTAACGCGCGCAAAACATACACACATGAGTTTATAATGTCTCTATCTCTCTTCATGCGTGCATCTCTCACTCGAAACGATTGGATTTCGATTCGCATTAAATATGGAATTTATTGGATGATCACAATGAGCGATGATGATGACCCGCTTTCCATCCGTTCGCGAATGGGATGATAGAGAGAGACAAGGCTTCCCGTAATTACAATCACGAATTTCAATGGGATTTTCCCCTCTAGTTGCGATCCACATTTCACATAAAAAAAACACGCACACACATACACAAAAGCGCGAAACAATCATATCCATCATATTCGTGCAATTGTTTCTAGTTTGTTTGTTTCCTTCAACTTTTGTTTCAGTACTCTATTGTTTATTAACTGCTAAAAGTTCGTTAAATTCTTCAGATTATCGTTAATTTCTTTCGATAATCTCGCTAATTACGTCAGTTGAGTATAAGAACTTTCTTGTTTTCATCCAGCCTTTGCTATGAGCTCTCAAAAGTATCTTTATTGTTTATTATGTCCGATACATAGACAGATTTCTGGATGGATCTAACAGGCATAGGATTTTATTGCATTATAGTAAAATATGGTTATGTTTAAATGTAACTACGTGATATTTGCTTATATGAATCAAGTACATCTAATTGACAACTTGTGCATGTATATTACCTAATTTAATTGTCAACTTCATGATCAAGTATTTCTAATTGACAACTTGTACAGGTATATTACCTAATTTTTGTCAACTTCATGATCAAGTATTTCTAATTGAGAACTTATGCAAGTATATTACCTAATTTAATTGTCAACTTCATGATCAAGTATTTCT
>NW_017096089.1:33455-35120 GCF_001412225.1 Nicrophorus vespilloides
TTGTGCAAGTGTATTACTTAATTTTTGTCAACTTCATGATCAAGTATTGACAACTTGTACAAGTATTCCTACATACGTAATATTTGCTAATATAAATTAAGTACATTTAATTGACAACTTGTGCAAGTATATTACCTAATATCTGTCAACTTCATGATTAAGTACATCTAATTGACAACTTGTATAAGTATTCCTACATACGTGATAATTGCTTATATGAATCAAGTACATCTAACTGACAACTTGTGCAAGTATATTACCTAATATTTATCAACTTCATGATCAAGTATTTCTAATTGACAAGTTGTACAAGTATTCCTACATACGTGATATTTTCTTATATAAATCTAGTACATTTAATTGACAACTTGTACAAGTATTCCTACATACTTCCTTATATTCGTCAACTATCTGATTGACAACTTGTACAAATATCTTTACATATTACCTAACATTATTCAAATTGATGAGCAAGTATTTATGTTCTATAGTCTTTTAATTTATTATGTAATTAAGGTTATTGCTTGTGAAAATTGCACTTAAAATTAGTAAAAGTCTAAAATAAAATTGATGTAAATGTATTTCATGTAATGTAACTAAATTGCAGAATGATTGAATTTTATTTTTGTCTGTTTTATTGATTGTAAATAAAACGTTGAAAAAATAATAATTAATGAAGAATCGTAGCGTATAGCAAATCGCGTAATCAGCATTGAGATGATTTGAATGGTGATGATGTAGTTGATGATGGATGGATGGAAAATATACGGGGGACAATCAGGACCATAATTAAATTGGATTTGGAAAGCGGATGGATGATGTTGGAGGACTTCGCTCGCTCGCTCTTCTCGATGGTCGAGTATGTTTATACATATTACGTATATATAGAAATTTGTGATCGGTAATTAATCCTGGAACGAACGCGTGTTTGTAAACTCCAAAAACGGAGACAATTAATTTCGGACGGATTCGTTTGCGACCCATTAATTAATTAATTAATTAATTAATTTCGTTCGGTTTTTAATTTCAATGCGTCTATCTCTCGAAGTGCTGGAACAATGCGAAGGGATGTGCGGTATTTGGTGAAAAGGGATGAAGAAGGATCATATCCTTGAGGGTGGGTGTATTATTATATATCGGAGGAATGCGATCGGCATTTTCTCGCGTCCGGGAATTTTCGGAGACTAAATTAGAATTTGGAGAGGAGGAAGAGGTGGTGGTGGCAGAGGATTAAATGTGTGTTGGATAGAGAAGGTCGAGGAATCTTCGGATCCGGATGGAATGCGTAAAATGGGGACCAACCACCTTCAGAATACGCGTAATCCCGAATCGAAAGCCCAAATACCTTCGCTTCCTCTCAATCTATACACTTTTTTTTTATCCTTCTTCATCCTCTTCATCTCTCTCTCTCTCCATCTCACGCACTGACGCGCCTTCTACAAGCGATGAATGATGGAAGGAAAAAAAGGGATAAGCGTTGCGTTGCAGGATGTGCAAAAAAAATGTGTATATCCTGCAACACCGCTCATCCTGCTTATTTGGGGGGAAAGGAAGACACGTCGGAAACCGAATCTGTCGGAAATATGTGATTCGTTTAATTTATTAGTACGTTCTAATTTAAATTTTTCAACTTTGAACGCGTCTTACAGCCAAACGGCTAAAACC
>NW_017096090.1:0-8906 GCF_001412225.1 Nicrophorus vespilloides
TAATATATCAAGATATGCTAGATTCCCCAAACACTCAGCTTTCATATGCGTCTTTTGGATTAATTCTATGTATTATAGTTTTCGAGTAAATCAATGAATTGTAAAAACACTGCTTTTCGAACGTTCAATTTAAAGTGTACATCTATATACAAAAATATAGAAATTTTGAATATATGCGTTGAATAAAATTAACTTTTTTTTTGCATTGCTATTAGTCTACTAATTCTTCATGTCTTCCAAATGAACAAATATTATAGCATAAAAAAATATACTGACTAAACTAATTTGGATGCAACTTTAATTATTACTTCACCTCTTTAAAAACTTAATTTAATGGATATAAAGAAAGAAAAAAATAACAAAATATTTAAGCAATAATAATTCAAAAACCTTAAGAAGAATTTTCTAATGTTTTCTTGCAATTTCATCATTAAGAGAGAGAAAATGAACAATGCGTGAAACGCACGTCGATTCTGGCGCATTCAAACGCAAGTGTTGCAATTTATTGTTGGAACGACCTTTGATGATATATTCCGAGTCTCCCATCATCACCAACACACCAACCAACCAACGAACCAACAATCATCATCATCATGAGCGCTGTGCGTTGTCCGCATGCCAAATTTCGCAATCATGTGCGTGGTTTTAGTTGTGTGTGAGAATATTTCAAACTCACCAGCTATTTTCAACTTCGTATATTTATACGACAAATTACCCAATTAATAAAAAAAAAATAGAGACACACACAAAAAGCTACAACTATTGTTTCGTCTACAGTTGGAATTCGTGTTAACGACAAAGCTTAAAAAGGCTTGCAAAATCTTAATGATTTACAGAAAAAACTGTTCAATGTAGGAGGAAGTTTTTGAATAATCGCACTTTTTTTTTCTACCTCTACATGAGTCACTTCACTAGTTGACATAATAAATTTGAAGGAAACACTGTTTCTTAAAAAGAAGCGTAGGTTTAAAGCAATTAAAGGTGAACAAACTTTTACAACAACCAACGTTTTTGTTTTAATTAATTAAAATAACGTTATTAAAAGAATTTCAAATTAAGTAAATGATATAAGATATAAAAGTATAATAATGAAAAAAATATGTCAATTCAATGTAAATCAAGTCTAACTGTTTTTACATTATTATTTTTTTATGCTTTCGATTGCGCAACGGCGCCGCAGTAATTATTGGGTAATTAAAGCCGAGTTCAGTTAGCGATTTAAAAGTTTAAACGAGAGAGTAGGAAAAGGAATTATGCGAGTAGAGAGAAGGAAGAAAGAAAGAGAAGAAAAAAAACGAACGAACGAGAAATCCGCAATAAAATTCCTTTCAAGGATCAAAAGGCGCAATCGATCACGCAGCGATAAATTAAGTATGCTAATGGGCTTACACGAGCGAATCTAAAATTAATATTATATATATATAAAAAACACAACTCGAAAATCCCGTTGCGCAAGACGTAACTTTAATACACATTAAGAACAAATAATAATAAAAAAAAGTGTAAATTTTCGCACAACAATTTTTATTGGTTTTCCATGTAAACGATCAAACGTTAACGTTGCACACGCATCAGATGCTAAAATTTGATCATTAGAGACCATCTGTCTACGATTCCAATTAAAACTAATCGAGGGGATAGAAGGAAATCGATAAATAATCTTAATAATAATAATAATCGCGATATGAGAGTTTCGCATAAAATTACGAAAGTAGGAATGCGTTAATTAACGAAAAACGTCTCCAATTAAAACTTGAAACGATATCTTGACCTCCAATAATACTAAACTCTTTCCTGCTTCGAGTTGTGGGTGAGAACGGGTGAAAGTTTTTTTGTCGTTTGCGAAAAAGAAAAAAAGTGCGAAAACGCAATTGGAAATCTTCATTATAAATAATGATGTTCGCGTGCGGTGTGAAAATTGTAATTAATTAGTCATTAGGTCATGTTAATTATTGTTTCTTATTCCTTTGGTTTCACTCACCGCGAATATGCGACCAAATCTGCAAGTAAAAAACCCATGATTGATTGATTGATTGATGGTAGATGGAGGAGAATCACATTTATCTGGGCTTCTTCGTCTCTTTCACTAAACGACGTCCCGACGCAGGTACGAAAATCAACTGAAAAAGCTGATTCAGCGAAAAAATGTCGCGCGTTATGAAATAATACGCGCGTCGAAAATAAAACCAGGGCAATCCTCCAACATTACGCATCGCTCTGAGACGGGAATATAAATAAAACATAAATCCACTACATCTTTACGTTTTGCATTCGAGCTTAATCCTTCAGCTATTTACCAACTCGTAACTTCCCGAAATACTGTAAAACTGAACCGATGCAACGGATTTATCGAAAAGCTCAACAACTCAACTATTTTCTAATTGTAAACTAAAGTTTCACTTTACGAAATTTGATGTTAATTACAAAGACACAAGTTGGATCATCCTGCCAGGCCAATACGATTTCTCGACGAAACAATTGAACCATTGCTTTAAATGCGTTCGTCCTTCGAAATCAATCATAATAATAAAACGATTTGAGTTTAATTACGAAACGAATATTAAAAAAAAAAAACAAAGAAACAAACAAACAGATCTCATCGTTATGGAAATTTGAATCCGCAAGAAGGACACGTGCTTTATTAGCTGGAAATTAGCGAATCGTCGACGACTTGATGATCGCAACCACAAATCGAGTGTTTTGTTTCATTCTTACATCCTAGATTAAACGTATAAACCAAAACGGGCAAAAAAAAACCGGTGCCATTAAAAGTGCACGAGCCTCGAAAACTTAATAATTAGCGGTTAGTTTACATAACTGTCTCGTTTGTTGGATTCAACGAATGTTTATGCATAAAATACAGTATTAATTGTAGTTTAAATAGCGATCGGTTGTGATGCCATCTAACATGCGAATATCAAATTCCATCTAACATTGCACTTACTTTGTGTGGAAACCGTCGAATTCCTCTTGTTGCTCGCTGATGGATGCGTCCAGATCCAGGTACGATCCATAGTCGCCGTCTTTGTACAACTGCAGAGCCGCATCATCCAACTGTAACGCAAGAAAACGAATTTCAAAATGAGCAAACAAAGTAAAAAAAAAAAGTAGAATATTATGAGTTGACCGGAATCGATTGGAATCGCCAACGCACCCAAGAGCTTTCATGCTTTGGTGCAGATCCGATAAGTAAGCTCAAGGGCTTTTCCGCCGCGAGGAAAACGCTTTTTTCTTTCGTTTTAATTGTTGTGCGGAAAGGAGAGAAACCGAATCGAAAAGTGATTCTCGCATTTCTCGAGATCGCGCACGCAACAGCAGCAGCAACTCATTGATTTTATGCAAATCTATACGGACTTCGTAGAGAGTGTCTTCTTATACTTTTCTCTTCAACCGGAGAACAAGACAAGGTAACGAACATGCTGAATTTCCATTTCGAAAACTGGAACGAATTCTATGGGTGCAATCGAAGATTTACAACAACAAAACCGACTAATTAAGAATTGCAAACACACAATAATGACTTGAACAAACACTTTTACTCTTTATCCTCGATTGATTATGCAGAAAACTGTTAAAATTTTATTAAATTACAACTCAATCATTTAAGTATATTATATAATAATTTAAAACTATATTAATTGTATCCTATTCATTGTCTCGTTTAATCAAGTATAGAGTGAATGTCTTATAAAACTATTTTAAGGTGTAGATAAGATTAATTCATTCACGTTCCATTAAACACAATTTATTGCAAAAATATGATTGGAATTTTTCAGCGATATCAAAGATTAAGTAATAAATGTATAGATTTAATTAATGGAAATATTGCAAATCTACAAGTGACATTTCGGAACCTAATTTCTATACGATTTACTTATGCAAATATTGCAATTAACGCAACTAAACTAAAACACAATGAGAATCTTCTCTTACCCAAAATGGGGTAAAAATGATTTTTTTTTGGGTAATAGGGAAATTTTTCTAATTTCATCTTACGAAACTCAGAGAGCGGTGCTCTGACTACTTTTCAGATCTTGATAGATCTTTGTAGATCCTTTTAAATGTGAAATTACTAATATACCAGAAGAAGCTCCAATTTGAGACCAAAGCAAATCTTGTCGTCTTTTTGGTTGTCAAAGGCTGCAAAGGCTTTCAAAATTGCACATGAGGAGGCGGTAAAAAAATTGCTGCCATTTGCAACAACCTACCTTTGTTTTCCACTCTAATAAACATAAAAACGAAAAACAGAAATTGATTGAAAAAGTCCCAATTTTAAAGTAATTATATCAAACATAAACCAACATCATGTTTCCAAACCTGAAGGGGGAAAGTTTTCAATTAATTTTTGTTTGTTCCAATTTAAGAATTTTATTTTGTTTGTCTATTACTATTTGTTACTATTTTCATGTAACTTTTTTTTATATAAATATGTAAATGCAAATTAATTCAATAAAAAATGTTTATTTAAAATTTACATTGATTGTTTCATGAATTCAGAATGGGGGGTGGGGTAATATTACGCAATAATATTTTGGGGTAATGGTTACAAAAGTTCCCCGACCGTTGATCTACGCGATTCAATGATCATCTCTATCTCGTTTTTCCCCTCCACCTATGTTCATTTGTTTATGTGTGTGTGTGTGTGTATAGAAAGTCATTTGTTTGTTTGTGTGCGAGCGTAGGCTAATCTGAAATCTTGATTATTTCGAAACGCGTAGGCCGGACAATATAAATATCCTTCTGCATAAGCTGTGCGTCTATTTTTAACCTGAACTTCTTTAATGCCGAAGAACAGAAGAGGTGTTTTCTCAACGCCGTTCGTTGTTTGTGTAAATGTGCTGTAAGAAGTAAATCGTGGAGAGACAGAAATATATATTTGCTGCAGCAGGAAGCGAAAATTAATAGGGTGGTGGAATCCTTGACGAAAGTCTAATTCAATTACTAAATCTAATTGTGCGCTTATCCTAGTAGGAGGACTTCGATTGCGAAATGCGGCGCACGTGGAAAAGCTCTTCT
The DNA here is from genome assembly GCF_001412225.1 of Nicrophorus vespilloides. Classification (NCBI taxonomy): domain Eukaryota; kingdom Metazoa; phylum Arthropoda; class Insecta; order Coleoptera; family Silphidae; genus Nicrophorus; species Nicrophorus vespilloides. The sequence continues at coordinate 5,017 of NW_017096090.1, forward strand.
GAGGTTTCCAGAGATATTTAGCGTCTTCCTATTCTCTCTCTCTCTGTCTTTACTATATAGAGTCTATAGCATCGGTGGTATCGGTTGCTGAACATCTAATTTGTATCGACCTTGGTTATACAGAGTATACACACTATAATTGCCGGAGGCGACCTTCGCTTTGCTCTGTTCTGCTCTCTCTTCTCCTCTTCACTTCACTTCTTCGCATCTCTCTCAGCTTCATTGAAAAAAAATCCGAAAAAGTTGCAACCAAAAGAGAAGGAAAGAGAGATCTCTCAATATCCGCACCACGAGAAGTCGAGGTGCTTTAATTGCATTCGGAGCGAATCAATCATCATCAGCATACGGATTTGGTCAGAGTAACCTCTGCATCATCCACCACCACCTTTGACTAATTTCGCCGATTGAATTTACTTATCATTAATTATATTCATTGCATAACACAGCAAGAGTAAGAGAGAGAGAGAGAGAAATGTCCGCCCACACTTTTTCTATTCGCCTATAACCAATGAATGAATGAATAATCGGTGTCCAATGGTTCTCGTTCTCTAAAGCATGTAAGAAGAAGGAGCAGGAGGAAACGGCGAAGAAAATATGATAATATATATACTATATGGTTCGTTCAACTTGTTTTCGTATGGAAATGCGCTCGATTTTGCGGAGGAGAAAATTCAGTTTCGTTTTCTCCATTTCTCTCTCACGTTTTTCTTTATTTCTTTTCCTCTTCCTCAATTGGGATCCTTGTTTCCTTTTAAACTTCTTTCGCTCCAGAAGAGGGACAGGTGTGTCTTAGAGACCTTTTGCGTTGCGCACCTGCTCTTCCTTTCCAACCAACCATCGTTCATCCAACAGCTGTTCTTCGACTTCTTCCCTTGAAACTTCTTCAAGATACCTTTCTTTTCCAAAAGGACATCAGCTGTTCCAACAGGTCTTAAAAGTCTTTAAAGACTTGCACACCTTTCGTTTTAAACAAATACTAATATTTCGTATTAGATTCAATGAACATCAAATTTTGATACTTTAATACAAGGAAATAGCAAACGCCACTGAGCGAAACATTAGGCTTATTGAAAAGGTCATAATTTTAGCTATAATTTGCATGTTTAATAAGTTAATTAATAAGCGTAGTAATTAAGTAATTAAATAAAAAGTAAAGATACTTCTTCACTAAGTCACAATTGGTTGCTCAATTTTCATAGCTCATAACAGACGAACGGCGCAAATCACAAATCTGACAATGGGCTCATTGGAAAAATCATAGTTTTATCTTTAATTTGCATTTTAAATGATATAATTGTCAGCTCTAATTATATAAAAAATTTACTTTTTGAATTTAACCCGGACTCACCGCAAAAAAAAATGCAATACAGAAGAGAACGAAAAAAGTGCACATTTTAGATCAGCGTTTTCCAAACTGGGAGTACTAAAAATATAAATTCAAATTTACAAATGAAATTTATTAAATATATAAATAGTTTTTGTAACAAAAAAAAAATAATGTATAGAATTTGAAACAAAACGCACAAATTTTTCGTGAGATCTGCAGCGAATTGTTTTAACATTTGAGATCCGCAGGTGCAGATGATTTATTGTGTCGTCTTAAATCGGGCGTTTCCGTCTAATTTATTTCTTATCTATCGTGCAGGTGTGCAAAACGCTCAATGTTTGAGAGTCACAGCAACACAGATAATTCATCGCTGTGTAAAAACGTCGCGAATTGTTTTAACATTTGAGATCCACAGGTGCAGGTGTTTCTTCGTGTCGTCTTAAATCGGGCGTTTCCGTCTAATTTCGTATATATTTCGCAGCGTTTGTGAACCGCTGACTCAACGAAACATAGACAATAATACGCGATTTCGAATAAAAGAACATCTGAAATAATTGTTATTATTTTCTGAGGATATGTTTTTTTATTATCTAAGCCAGTGTTTTTCAACCTTTTAACACCTGCAGATGTTTCGCAGTTGATTTTATTGTTTTATTATCTTTGCTTAACTGCAACTGTTTATCTTTGTTTCAACTAAAACTTGAACAAAACCAATTGAAAGTTAATAACAATAAAATTGAATTATTAATCAAATGTGGAAGGAATAATGTAAATAATAAGACATATTCTATCTTCATAAATTACATCATTTTTAATTGGTACGAAAACGCCCGAAGTACAACACGATTTTTCTCGGTGGCAATCGCAATCCCGACAACCGAAATCCCGAATTTATCAAAATTCTGACAGTGTCTTTTATTATTAAAAATATCTACAATAACTTTTTTATGGTAGTCGGGATTTTGACATAGTCGGGATTTTGATATAGTCGGGATTTCGATACAGGCGTGATTTCAATAGACGGGATTTTGACATAGTCGGGATTTTGATATATTCGGGATTTCGATACAGTCGGGATTTCAATAAATGGGATTTTGACATAATCTGGATTTTAATATAGCCGGGATTTCGATACAGTTGTGATTTCGATATAGACCCAATTTTTCTATAGTCGCAACAATTTTGATATTATTCTCTTATCGATTATGCAAGTGTGCTAAAAGATGAGTGCTTTTAGCATAAACATATGATTAATGTTTGGGAACCGCTGATTAATTTCAATTGTTTTTTTTAATTTTATGCGTTTCTTTTTTTTAAAAGTAGGCGCTTTAACATAAATTACGAAACAACTGTCAGCATTAGATGCACCACTTTCACGGTTCACTTTTCACACAGCTGCTGCTGCAAGAGTCAACATCAGAAGAGGAATACACACATCCTGTCGATGATATGGTCATCATCAACATTATAATTATTATTAAAGAGGATTTCCTTGGAAAAGGAACCAAACCTCAACCACTTCTTCAGCTGCTGCTGCGGCGGCGGCGGCGGCGTGTGACAGTGACCTGCGACCCTGACTTGGGTCACTAAGCAGACTACAATGTGCTCCGTTCACGGTTGCTGAACAAAATCACCGGCGATCGTGATAAGTCCCACACGGTTCAAAAAAAAATAAAAAATAAAATAAAGACACGAAGACGAGAGGATGAGGATGAGGATGGATAAGGATGAGAGTATAGTAGAGAAAAGAGAAGAGGATAAGTAGAATAAGAACATCGAGGCATCAAGGAAAAGAGAACGAGCAGAATAGTTGGTGAGGCCCCAGGGGCATTATTATAATGGCGTTTACCATTTGTAGACCATTAAAAATTATGTATCCAACGTAAAGACGGAATTTAATATTTATCTAATTCATCGCGCAAACGAAACATTCTATCAAATCCACCACCACCAACAAATAATAATTAAACGATGATGCAATCACCTAACTATAAAATAATTAGTTAATCTTTTAGACTGCAATTAACAAACGAAATTAGCTCATGTACATCGGATTAAAAACATATCGTAACGCAAATACACTTTCTACACTCCCACTATATCTAAATACATTCAATGTTACAAAACTGCATTAAATATATTTATATAATACAAAGTAATGTACTTATTTCCAAACACGCATCGCAATAATCGATTAATAATTTGAGTCGAGTTTCTAAAAAAAGGTATTTCAAACATTTCGCTGCATTTCAATCAAGATCGAATGAAACAAAAATTTCTCAACATTCTATTTTTTTTTTCGTGTGCAAATGCAATCAAGATCTTTTAGCTTTCCAACACGTTCGAAAATCGTAATTAATTTGCAACAAAACAAGATTTTATTACAAATTAAATAGTAAAGTTTCCAAATCTACTTTAATGGTAAAATAATTTAAGAAATTATTACAAAATCAACGAAAATACTATTAAATATTTCATTTTCTTTTAAAAAATCGTAATTAATTTGCAACAAAACAAGATTTTACTACAAATTAAATAGTAAAGTTTCCAAATCTACTTTAAT
>NW_017096090.1:8927-32573 GCF_001412225.1 Nicrophorus vespilloides
TTGCAACAAAACAAGATTTTACTACAAATTAAATAGTAAAGTTTCCAAATCTACTTTAATGGTAAAATAATTTAAAAAATAACTTAAGAAATTATTACAAGATCAACGAAAATATTATTAAATATTTCATTTTCTTTTCAAAAATCGTAATTAATTTGCAACAAAACAAGATTTTACTACAAATTAAATATTAAAGTTTCCAAATCTACTTTAATGGTAAAATAATTTAAAAAATAACTTAAGAAATTATTACAAAATCAACGAAAAATACTATTAAATATTTCATTATTAAATTCATTAATAAATTGTAAAATTTCATTGAATAAATAAAAAAAAAAACTTTCTTTTCAAGTTTTTCCTAAAATTTTCACTTTCAGTAAACAAAAAATAATACCGAATCAATTTTAGAAAGTGTCTAGTTTTTTTTACGGATTTCGGATCTTTACTAATGCGATTTTCTTGTTCTTGTTGTTAATAAATGAAGAGAGAATTCACGTTCGGAGAAGAACAGTGTGGTAGCCAGAGGTGGTCACTCGATGATGGATCTACGGATTGTTTTGTTTCTCATGGCTCTGCGGGTCTGTTATTATCGAACCCCACAGTTGGAAAAAAAAAAGAGAGAAACATATAAATACACAAGAGTAATGAGAGAGAGATAAAGGAAGATACGACTAACTAGAGTTTAACTAAGTAGTAAAGACGATTCTCTTCTCTTTATCCATTACCACTTGTTCCTTCTCTTCTTATAGTTTTATTTCATTTAGTTTTAGTTGTTGCTGCTCAGAAAACTGCCTTAAATGATGATTTAATAGGGAAGGATGATTCCCACCACCGATTGCTTGGATCGAATTTCGCTTATAACATTACACATTAATAATATTTGCAACGTACACAAAAATCAAGCACGTGCAGACGCATCAATAACAAAATAAACAGACGAAATTAAATCACGTGCGTTTCACATATTATGATTTTTATTGGAATTAGTCTTCAGATTAAATAAAACAATTGAACTCACGAATATTCGTATCATATTGACACAATTGAAGCACACAAAACACAAAGCACTTCTTCGATGCACACGCATCAATGATTATCATTTGGTGAAATCAAAAAGGAAACGCGCAAACTTTAAGCTATTTTTAATTGCTCGCAATTACGGGCAAAAACTGTCGTCGCTATTGGCGACGCAACACGTGTCTCCTCGTGCATTCCAAACGTATTCCGAAAAACAAAAGAAAAATCCGCTCCGGTCCACGCTCACTCTAATTACGCAATTCGCATTTGCATAAGGTTTAATTAAAACACATTGAAAATGAAGACATTTGTCAATTAAGTAGAGAGAAGAGAAAAAAATAGTACATAAATCCTTCTTAAAAGGATGAAGAGTAAAAGATGATAGATTGTACATACAATTAATTATATTTTGATGATGGAAAAACGTATTCATCCAAATCTAACCTTTTTGCTGCAGGACAAAATTGTGATGCATCGTTTATTGATAAATAAAAAAACGTATACTTTCAATGAATTGAAATCGTTTCATTATCATTATTATTCTTTTGCTTTGAACGATGAGGAGGAGGACAGAACAATTCATTGTAACTGTATTTTTGAGAAAGGTCACTACTACTTAATTTATTTTTCAAACAGGTAAAATCCTAAATTAAAAACGACTCCAATTAGTTAATAATTAAACGTTCGAATCCAACAATTAATATTCTTTAAAAAATGTTCTGTTTCCGGACGAATATTGAGATAATTCAAGGAAAAAAGTAATTACAAAATATTTTTGCAAATATTATTATAAATAATTAACGTTTATTAAATAATCGTTCGTTTCCTGTGATAATAAATCATTGGAGTTGTACGAAATTATCGAAATTTAATACCAATTTTCGTTTCCGGACATAGAAAGAAGCATATGGTTTTGGAAATTTTTAGGCTTCGGGCGCGATATGGAAAGTTTGGGAAAGGAAACTGCAATATCCTCCACTTTGATGAGATTCTTAAAATCTCATTTCCAGATTTCTTTTTCCTTCTCACCACCAAACATTTTTCTTAATTAATTACGAATGTTTCAATCGGAATTGGTTCAGTCTTTGCTATTACTTGCATTCGTTAACGCAATATTTGAAAAAAACTAATTACATAAATTGTAAGTGAATTAAGATGAGTATAAAAGTAATTGTTAGATATGCATTCAAGTGAAAGAAGATAATGGAGATGGCTGTGAGAGGTGCTTCAATCTAATTTGTTTCAATGTAACAAAACAGAAAAGAAGAAGACAAAAGTCTATGTTGGTAATGGGAAGTTCCCGCTCGCACGAAGATAAGGGATCTCCGCTGGATTATTCTTAAAAGAGACTTCACGGTCGAGGTGAGACTACAAAAACAAAAAAAAAATAGTAGTAACCGAGGGTGGCCGTAGTTTCCGTTTGCATCCAGAAAAGTGCACTACTACTTCCGTTCTTCCCACGGTTCTCTTTCTCTTCGGACATCGAGGACAACAATAGCTTTTGGATGGACGATGTAAGATTAATGAGAGAGGAGGACTCTTTCGCGACGTGATTTTAAAGGAGGTTATTGGTGCAAGCAACACCCTGTAGTGTGCATGATGTCCCACATAAACGCAGCAGTTCCGAATCAATACTTTATTATGAATCCCGTAACGCGATTGCAACTGCGACGCTCCTTTTTAAGAAGAAGGAAGAGGAGGAGGAGGAGGAGGTTAATTACCTCTTCTGGTTTTTGATTAATTAACCTGAATGCTCGGCTGAAAGTTCGTTATCAGGGCTCGGCCCATTATCAATCTGCGCGTCGGTGTGAGACTTTCTCACGTTCCTCCTCCTCTGTACGCACTTTGGACAATACCTCCTCCACCATCATCATTCAAATGAAGAGAAGATCTCCTCTTCTTCATTACGATCCTCGTTATTAATTCTCATTAACTCTCAACAACGACGTGCTCTCGAAAAGAGAAGAAATCCGAATATAAAAAGGAGCATAATATTTTGTGCGCCTGCTTTTCCTGTGATTTATGCGCGAGGTCAATTGCTGCAACGGTCAGAGCAACATTTCGCAAACGGCCTTAATTGGAGCAGCTCTGATCGATGGCCGACATATCCAGGAACGAAAAACTTCGTTTTTCCCTCTCCTTTCCTTTCTTTCCTCCTCATCATTCCCAATTGTTTTTCTTCTTTCTCTGGTGTCTGGTGTTACGATCAATTTGTCGCGGTGCTGTTTCCTCCTCCTCCTCTCTCTTTCAGCGCACGGGACGGGAGGAGTTGCGTAATCGTCTCCTTTCCTTTCCTCACATTTCTTCTCGGTAGTATTTTTGGGCGTCCGAAAATACGGGACACACTTTGGAGGCTGCTGCAGCAGGCAGGCGACAACAGCGAAGGACATCGAACCCCCCAACAGAAATCACGATATATTTCCGTAGTCCACTAAAGTCTGCCTGCATACTTGATTGCTCGCTAACTGCTCCCAAAAATCCAACAACTTTAACACTCATATCTATTTACAACACTTAACAAACATTTTGTAACAATTTGCACAAATGTTAAAAAAAAAAGAGAAATTTGTTAATGCTAAAGTTTCCATTACTCAAAAATGATGTAAGTTGGAGGAAAAAGAAAACTTATAATTGGTTAAATCAATGATCTCAGCTAAAGGTCTTATAGCAATATTACAATTTCAGTTTTTCATCAAACATATTTGCATATTATAATAGAAAGTCAAGACGAATTTAACAAAGAAAAAAAACACTACGTAAGCGAAGTGTAGAGGATAGGGCGAATATATCCGCCTCACGTTTGCAAAGGGTTACAAAATGCAAATAAAATCATTACTTTATAAATCTAACTTAAGTAATTATACTAGAAAGTCAAGACGAATTTAACAAAGAAAAGAAAAACACTGCGTAAGCGAAGTGTTGAGGATTGGGCGAATATATCCGCCTCACGTTTGCAAAGGGTTACAAGATGCAAATAAAATCATTACTTTATAAATCTAACTTAAAATAATAACAAATAACTATATTATATAGATAATTGTATACTTTTTTAAACATATTAAATCTTCTATCAGCGTAAGAAACAGAATATATTATAGTTTTCAGCATATTAGTGCATACTGGACTAATACCTAAACATTTTTTTAGAATCTTACAAATATTTAAGTCTGTCTACATTGTATACGAATGTGTTATGTTATGAAATTCGCAACAGTTATTTCCTAAACATATTATACAATTTTTTATGTTAAAAAATTTCTAAATTCTTAGTCAAAACGAGCAAAATCATTACTTCTTTTTGTATTATCATCATATAATAATAAAAAAAAAAAAGTTTCTCGTGTAGCAGCAGCAGCAAACAATAAATGTCTCGTCAATAATAAATTTGTTGCTTCCGACCATTCAAAGCAGAAGCATTAACGTTTCTTTTTTTTTTCCACCCGCTGTTTTTATCTCCTCTCCATTATTCCCATCCAAACAATTTCCTTCTCTCCTCCTTCATTATTTCTTATACTTGCGGGATTTTACGATGCCCGGGCGACATTCGATACGCGATCACAATGTTGCTTCGATCCTTGAGCAGAGACCATCATCATCATCATCTTCCTCAGGATGAAAGCACTAGGATATAGTGAGTGAGAGCGAGTAAGAAAGAGGAGACGAGGTTGGTTTTTCGGATATAAATATAAATTTCAGGCGATCTATATTTAGTTTCCCGTTGCACTTTCGGACACACACAAATCTAAAACGCCGATGATGAGCATCCTCCAACTAATGAGCACATCACATAATTCAACACCATCTTTCCTCAATCTTATGCAACTTATTAACTAACTTAAAAAGAGAAAACAATTGAAAATTTATAAAAAAAATAAAAACTCAAAATGCGTACTTAAAAACTAAATCTAAATATGCAATGTTTAAAATAAATATTTGGTTTTCTTTTGATGTTTTCTTCATTGAAGAACCGGAAACGCGCTGAACATTCTTGGTTTTTTTTGCTATAGTTTTGTATTAATTTTATATAGGCTATTTGCCTCTAAAAATAACCACACAGGCAGAGGCAGCAGATCCTGAAGGTCCGTAGTGCAAATATTGATAATTCCCAGACTGGAGAAGAATCAAATAAATATTTAGGGTACGGAAATAATTCCGAATGATCCGAGTGATTTCCGCGAATTCCGTCTCCTACAATAATAGCATATCAATTTATGCATTTATTATATCAATGAACGCGCGGAGAAACCATTCATTCCCAATTGTCCATTCAAATTTATGCGAAATACGTAATGAATATCGAATGACTTGTAACAAAAAAAACAATAACAATAACAAAACGAAATAATTGAATACTTAATGAATTATTGTTTTTTTTTTTGTTTCTAGTTTACGAAAACAAAAGTAGTTCATAGTAGATATTTGTTTTTAATTAAAATGCACAAAAGTTATACTTTATTTTTTTCTTGTTTTAATTTTACAAGAAAAAACTCATAAAATTTATAATTAATGCATTCAAATGATAAATATTTAATTGGAACTTATTAAAATTATCTTTTAAACATTAATTAATTGAAATATCTGCAAAATTTCATTAAATTTGTAAATAAATCAAGTAAACATTAAAAAAAATATATATAAATCTATGTAGACAAGAATTGTAATTTAAATTACACTATGAAATATGTGATATTTTAAAAAGATTATCTACTAAAAATTGTAAATATTTTCTATCATTCCTTGGACGTTTATTTCTTAAAGCAATTAATTTAATAGTTGATTCAACTAATTACAATTGTAAATGTCAATCAATCAATCAATCACAGATGAAACGGCAACAGATTCCATACATTAACCAAGTAATTAAAATTATTATTATCAGATTTAAAAAAAAAATATGCATATTATAATAGAAAGGCATGACAAATTTAACAAATATGAAACAAAGAAAAAAACATACAGTTTAAGTACTTGGCATAAGCGAAGTGTAAAGGATAGGGCGAATATATCCGCCCCTAGTTTGCAAAGGATTAAAAAAAGCAATCAAAGTCATTACTTTATAAATCTAATTAAAAAATAATAACAAATAATTATATTATATAGATAATTGTATACTTTTTTCTAAAGAAATTATGAATTTTATGTTGCCAAATTGTATGTGAAAAATAAATTTCAACAAATTTGTAAATAAATCAAGACAAGAATTGAAATTAAAATTACTCTTTGACATGTGCAATGGCAATGTGAAACGGCAACAGATTTCATACACCACAGAGTAAAGGATAGGGCGAATATATCCGCCGCTCTTTTGCAAAAGATTAAAAAAATAATTAAAATCATTACTTTATAAATCTAATTAAAAATAATCGTAAATAACTATGTTATATAGATAATTGTATACTTTTTTCTAAATAAATTAAAAAAAAATAAGTTGCCAAATTGTATTTGAAAAATAAATGTACTTGGGTATATAATATGTGTAGCTCAAAGTATTTCTGTTATGAAATAAAAAACAACAACAACAACAAGAAAACTGAAAATGTAAATAAATATGGGACATCGAAAACAATAATAGAAACTGCTAAAAATAAAGAGCAACTTTTTGGACGGTGGATGGAAATGATAAATCGCGTGTTTATTTTCTGTCGCGAAAGCAAAGTACAGATTTCATTATTATATTTGCATGCTTTTGATAGAATCGAGGAACGTTTAGCAAGCGTGCACACACACGTTCGTGTTCATATGTTTATGCAAGTGCGAGATCGGAATTTGGAGCAATTATCCGGTCGACGCTGTTGCAGGTGTAGCTTTACTTTAGTAAAACTGTCGAAGAGAATTTGCGATATTTGCCTAAAAATATAAAAGTGCTGGGAGACAATCGGAGGAGGCGCAACAAATGAATAAAAAAAAACAGAGAAATTCTGTTTTTTTTTGCGTAACACTTTTGTTACATGTCTTTCCGTTCTTTATACTTGTTAAATCCGGAACTCGATGAGTCATTGATTACGTTCAATGTAATTTTCAATTGAATTGAAATTTAATTTCTATTTTATTTTCTTTGTTTTGAGCTAGAAAAAGCTACTGGTACTACTCACCCGGTGCGGCGATTTTAAGAGTCGATGGATTGCGGCCAGTTGGTTAATGAGTGGTAAAGTCACGTTAAAGGTGTACGAGGGTGGCCTCGTCGGGTCCAGAAAGTTGGTCGTGTAGGAAAACGGGTCGATGTCGTTCAGATATTGGACACGGCATTGCAGGTACATTTTTACAACAACAACAACAACAAGAACAAACCCTTCGAAATACTCGTAGAGAGAAAAATAAATAAATCTCTCACTATTTCCTATAATAACAGAAAAAAAGAAAAAACGAATAAAACCCAACCCCAGCGGAGAAAATTACTAATCAGAAAAGTGAAAGACGACAACGACGAAATAAATGGAGTAAAATATGCGAGGCAAAACCGAGAGGAATCCTCGCATCAAAACGTAAAACTGGTTTTATTGTCCTTTCCCACCCGGTCACGTTCAAATTAAATTAAACGATGCAAATTGCCCTAAACCTCCATCTCTTTCATCTCTCTCTCACACACACACACCCTCTTATTACATCTCTCTCTTCCACTCATCAAAATACCAATCGGAAATTATTTTAATAAACAACTGTGAATAAACAATTTATTGAATCTCAATCTTGCAACGAACAAAATTTAATGATTCTCAAATAGAAACAAACATCTTAATTTTTACTACAAGAGATCAAACAACAAAAAGTGTACAAGTTTTTTTTTTTTTTTGTGTTCCGTAACGTAACGTTAATCTCGACGCAACTTGAATCACCGAAACACCGTTTCAAAACTAAATACAATATAAACAATACTCTTGTTTTTTTTTAAATATCTTTTGTTAAAATTAATGTTGCCATGGTGACTAAGAAAAAAAAATTACTGATTTCATCGAGTATCCTTAATTAAAAACAATTAGAATATTTCCATTGTTTTAAAACAAAAATAATCAAGTAGACAATAAAGTTTGAGTTTTTTCTCTCTTGAATTATTATACATACAAATCAATCATTTTGAATTTCGTTATGTAAATTAAAGCGAATTCGTTTTAAATTAATTTAAATGTGAGTTTGCGTTTGACATTTGAAATAAAGACAAACTTAAAATTAGTAAGTTTCAAGTAGGAACAAAATGAGTTTTATAATTGCAATCTAAATTCTTGCTAAAGTATTTCGGTATTTTTAGTCATCATAAAAAGAGCAAAGTTGAATAGTTGACCTTCACAACAAAGTAAAATTGAATCAGTTTCAAGTATGAACAAAATTCGTCTAGTTACAACTATAAAATTATTATTAGTCAACATTTTACTCGACTTGTTCAAACTCTAAAAACAACATTGAAATGTGTGCTAACATCTCAACTAAATATATTTAAAAACGTCAACTTAGTCTAGATATTAAACCGAAAATCGAAACTAATTAATCTAATTTTAAAAGTTTTTTTTTCTTCTCTATAATTAGAAATATATGTTAAGATTCCAACAAAAACATAAAATTTAGTGCATTCCAAAATCCAATTTAATCACTTTTAGTATGTTTTCTTGTGAAATCGGGAATAAATTTAATCCTTAATCCAGACAGATGTTGTTTTTAACTTTTTTAAGTTTTAAGTTGTTTTTTTTGCAAAATTTTAAAATTGATTTTCACATGAAAATCTAAACTAAATACTTTGAATCCAATTATAGAATTTCTCAATTATTCATCAGCTCGTTAAATATTCGAGAAGATATCTTGAATCGCCACGATTTCTGAAACGCCCGTGTGATACAAAACTATAAATGGACGAAACTAGAAATCTACTAGAACCTTGAATATTATTACCTGCCTAATAAGTCTCTACTTTGTTATCATAAATAGAAAGTGTGTCTTCCTCTCCTTCAAAATATAGGTAAAAAAAAACACATAACAGTGCGATTCCGAAATGTTCACAGAATATTAAAAACATCAAAGACGACTTCAATAAATAAACATAGAATAACTAAATATTGCTTTTCTCATTTGTATCACCAATTCACAGTACTTGCAAGAAGACACATTGTTTAACTTTGCATTACTAAATGAATAAACTATTCAATTATTCTCAAACTATAAATAGTCACTTCTTCGCATCTTAACTAACCTTGTCAGAATGTTTCTGAAAATCCATAAAGATAATCGATGTTGTGATTTAACTGTTACTAAATTTAATCATGATCGAACAGTTTCTTTAATAAACAAAACAAACTATTTAATTTCATTCATTCGTCCCACAAAAAAATGAGTAAACTTTAGTTTTTTTATAATTACTAAATTGTTCGGCTGATGCGATCGGTGATTAATTATTTCTAATTAACGTCGGTTAAAGAACATTTTCGTCAAACGAACGAAACTAATGGAAATCGTGCGGAAAGTCCGCAAACAGTTTCTATCTTGATTTGGTTGTTTTTTTTTCATCTACGATAATTTAAAGAATCTTGCGAGAAGACTTCAATGCCGAATTAAGCGACGAACCCGAGAGGTTCAACGTCTTCGCATCACAATAATACACGGTATCTGTGCCTGCACACTGAAAGGTTTGAGCGAGAGAAAGAGAGAGAGATTTTCGTTCTTCGGAATAAGTGGAGAATTGGCATGTGAATCGAACGTTATCAACCGAGATTAGGCTTTTAATTCGCTTGCCTCGACAATGGGCGCACAATGGACCTGCTCTGTTTCTACTTATAAGAAGAAAAGTATGCAAGTTCTGTGTGTGTGCGAGTGCAAAAGTATACGTATAGATTTCGTTGCACTGACTAAATGTGCAAAGGAAGGACGAAATAAAACCAGCGAGAATGTTACGAATTCTTCGATTCCCCTCAATAATAATAATAATAATCTCCGTTTAGTTTCTTCCTTCGGGTACGTACTGTAGCCGTGAGTCCCTTCTTCCTCGACGGTATCTTTCGGTCATCGTATTCTCAAACGCACAGCTCAGTCTCAACAACAACAACAACAATATAACAATAACAACAACAATAACAGCAACAAGAAGAACAGCAACAAATAACGATAACAAAACAACGTTTTTTCGGATGATTAGGATGAGGAACACAAGTGGATTGAGTGAGTGTTGTGTAGAAGAAGCATGTGAGAGAGTTTGTTGGATCGAGCCGGATCGAACTTGCACAACCCGTTCCAAAGGTAAACGCGGCGAAACTGAATGTCCGACTGTGGCAAGTGTTTCAGACGGTAACGCCGCCACACGGCGACGAAGTCCACATCGAAACGCACCTGAGATATATATATATATATTTCCACCATCCACCGGACTTGTGTGCACTTATCTCCTCTACCCGAACACTATATACCACACTCACTCTACTACAGCAGGTATACATAGGCACAGAACCCAAAAAGACCCTTGCATTCACGAACGAAAGAAAAAACTGTACCGCCATCTCCAGTCTGAGGAAAATTGGGGAAAAATCAAATTTGAAAAATATATATATATATATACAAAAACAGGTAGCAATTATTTAAAGACCTGTTCCCATTTTTCTTTCCCGGAAACCGACGTATTTAAAATGCTGTTAAACTCGAGGAAAGAAGGAAATTATATAACGATTACTTAATCACATTAACCCATTTCTCATTCTGAACTCATCCCAATTTATAATTTACACTAACAAATGCAAAATAATTACTTATCATTCTTTGTCTACGTTCTACATTTTTTTTAAATCCAGTAAAATAATAACAAAATTCAATAATATTTCATTAAACCAATTTGTAATATTTTAGTAAATACAAAAAAAATTGAAATTTTTCTACTTTCACTTATGTTTATAGAAATAATAAAAAATTTGGTTATTTAATCAATTTTGTATATTAATCTTGGTTAATTCACACAATTATTTCGTAATGATTTCTATACTATTTTTGTAATTTCTAAACCTTTTAAAGAAATTAAATTTAAAAAAATATAGAATTTCGAATATAAAAAGTATTTACTTCATATTCATTTTACCTTTAGTAATCAATTTTAAAAGCATATTATAAAAATAATTAATAAAAATAATAGTTTTTTCAAGTTTTCAAATTGTAATTTAATTATGTTCTATTATATTTATAAATATGCAGAATGTAAATAAAATGCATACGATGCAACTCGAGGAAAGAAGGAAATTATATAACGATTACTTAACCACATTAACTCATTTCACGTTCTGAACTCATCCCAACTTATAATTTACACTAACAAATGCAAAATAATTACTTATCATTTGTGATTCATTCTTTGTCTACGTTTTTTTTTTAAAAGAAGTCAGTAAAATAATCACAAATTTCAAGAATATTTCATTAATTTGATTAAACCAATTTTGATAAAATTCTAATATTTTAGTAAATACAAAAAAAAATTTGAAAATTTTCTACTTTCACTTATGTTTATAGAAATAATTACAAATTTGATTATTTAATCAATTTTATATTAATCTTGGTTAATTCACACAATTATTTCGTAACGATTTCTATACTATTTTTGTAATTTCAAAAACACTGAAAAAAATTAAATTTAACAAAATATACAATTTCGAATATAAAAATATTTACTTCATATTCATTTAAAATAATTAATAAAAGTAATAGTTTTGAAAGTTTTCAAATTGTAATTTAATTATGTTCTATGATATTTATAAATATGCAGAATGCAAATAAAATGCATAAGATTCTAAATGTTTCAAGTCAATTCATTGCATGCACATTTATTGAAAAAACTAATCGATTTTTAATATTCTACTCTATTTTTATTAGCAGAAGAAAATCTGGACGAGAACCCGGAAGCCTTTATAAAAATACCGTTTTTTGACTTGTATATTTTTAGCATCGATTTCGAAATGGGACTAAGACGTTGACGACGATGATGATGATGATGATGGGGATTGGGACTGCCTCTAAGGATTATGCAAGTGATGCATTAATTGGGACATAGTTTGGTGTGTCCTCAAACAGCGCGTGAACGGGTTTTCCTTTCTAATAAATACGCGCGATTAAGAAAATATCGCTGCTGCTGCTGCATGCATACACGTACTATGTGCATATGTATATGCTGCCTCGGCCTCCGCTTGAGATTGAGCCTCATATTTAAAGGGTATAGTGCAAGCTCCCAAGGAATGTTTCATAATTTTGTTTGTTATGATGAAGTTTCCCCAGTTTCGATCTCTAACATTTACACAATATACCTAAAGATGCATTTATTCATCTTATTACTTTGTATACTTAGAATTAAACTGAAGGTGAAAAAAAAACATAAACTAAACGATATGTTGTGAAATCGCACTTTCGTGAATAACAAATGAATTTGCGAGAAACCGTTGTTGTTGGCAAGTATCGAAAATCAGGAGTGCTTTAGCAGCTTTATAAGTATTCCAGAGGACGCGAACGGAGGAAGCCAATCGCGCGGATCCATAAATTTCGCAGTAAAAGAATGTTTACGCCTTCAAGCGCACCTCTCGAATGAACGGAATAAATATATAGGTAAAAAGAGGAAAAGAAAGAAACGTCAACACGATTGCGATTGCCTCTGTGCACTAAATAAAGAAATAAAGCGAGGATAATTTTCCTATTTATTTCCGACGCCGGCGACAAATCCATTTTGGACGTTGTTTACATTGGCGCCGAGGCCTTTTATAAGCTGGAATTAACCCGCAATGTTAAAAAAAAAAACAGTCAGTCCTTCGTTTTATTACTTTTGTACGCAATCGAACGTTTAACCCAAATGGATGTAATAAAAGTAAAGTTAAACATTTTTTATCATGCGCTAATTTGGAGATTTAAAAATGTACGAATCGCTTGTAAACAGATAACATATCTTAACTTAATTGTTAAATATTTGCTTTATTTTCATAAACAAACAGAAACTTCTTATTTGAAGAAGTATCTTAAGTAATCATTGATAAAGAAATGTTATAGTGTGCTATCAAATTTAACTGTTGATTGAAACGCGGTTTGCCAGTATTTTGGACCTGAATAATATCATTATTTTTAGATGTTGCTGCATTTGCTGAAAATGAATTGCATGTATTCTCGGTATAAACTGTGATTCGATTCGATTTTTTGGCAATGAACAATTCGCTCCTTGTATGTTATGCGCGTGCATTCAAAGCTTAATTTTTTTATTCGGAAACTACAGAACCGCACTCTGCGTGACATATGAGGACAAACAAACACCTGTCCGTCGAAGGTGTTCCACTATAACGAATCCTCTAATCAATTTCCCGAACATCCAACCTTCATAGCGCTAATTAAACCTTCCATCCTCGTCTCATTCGCAATGAACATCATTAAAAAATATCTATACAAGTATTGCACGTATAATCAACGATAATTTTCTAAATCCTGCTGCAGCTCATTTGTTTATAATCTGTTAAGTCCTTGCAATCAAGCCTTGGAAGCTTTACAATAATATTTCTGTGAGAGAAATTTGAATTTAATTTAAAACTATAGATTTCTTTAATATCAACAGAAGACTTTTAAACCTTCAAAATCTAACTGTTAAGTATTATTAAAATTTAATAATTATTTTAAGTAACTCTCTCTTGGTACAAGTATAATTATGACAAAATTTATATGCATCCTGTAGTAGAAGTTAGGCAACTTCTTTTACTTGTTATAAACATTAGAAACTAGGTCAGTTACCAAAACGTGTAACTTCAAAATGTATAACTCAATTTGTTAGTATAAATTTGCAGAATCACGTGCAAAACCGTGTGACTGAAACTCACCTTTTTATAACATCCTCCTATTGCGTCTCTGGAAGGTGCAAAGAAAAAAAAATGTATATTTTATGCTTGTTTGAACATCGTTTTTTTTTGTTGTTGTTATATATTTAAACTTACAGCCTTGTAGGTTGGATGATTCCCCTTTGCGGCGTGCTGTCGTGGATCTTCACCTGGTTCGCATCGATGACCTCGCAGTCGTCCACTTGATAACTGAATATCCTGTCCATCAAAGGACTCAACAGCTGCGAAGATCCTCCTCCGAGGATGTCGTCGATATTCGTGTGTCGCGAGATGAACAACGATTGCTTCCTTTTGATGCTGGGAACGTTGTCGTAGGGGCTCAGACGCCCCTCGTCCGGTTCGTCCCTGGGCGTTTCCAGTCCCTCAGGACTAGCCCTATCTCCAAGAGGAATCCCCGGATCGTAATCATCGTCGTTCTGAAGCCACCAGTCGTTTGACTCTTGTTGCTTCTTCGATTGATTCTCTTCCTCTTTTCCTACCGCCAAATTCTCGGTGCTGCTCAACCACCAAGCTCTCTCCCCGGAATCTATATGCCTGATTTTGTATTTTTGCAGGAATTCAGGTTCTTGAGGTGGTTGTTGTTGTTGCTGCTGCTGCTGCGGTGGTGTTGGTTCTGTTTTCTCGCTTTCATCCAGCCACCAATCGCGTTCGCACGAATCGTTCTTGCGTATCTTGTAGATGAGTTTTCCATCCTCCGTTCGTCCATCCTCGCCCATGCTCTTCGCCGGAAACACTTCGACTCCTTCTGGAACCTCGGCCGAATCCTCCAACCACCACGCTCTTTCCCCAGACTCCTGATGCCTCAACAGTTTCATTCTCTGCTTGCTACCCTTGCTGCTGATGTTATCGTCGGTTTCCTCCAACCACCAAGCCCTTTCCCCAGACTCTATCTTGCTGATTAACCTTCTGGTGGGTGGCTCCTCCGAACTACTCTTCGGCAAATCTGAAATATTCTTATCAGTACTATCCGAACTGTCCTGTTTAGTCTTAAAGAAATTGGTGACTGGGGCCAGCGCCCTCCTAAGGAATGATTTCGCCTCGCTCTCCGATTTCACTCTCGGACTTAACGGCGGTTTCAGTGAATCATCACCGGTCGACGTACGAGAAACTGGCTTCTTCACAGCAACTTCATCTTCAACGCTACTACTAGAACTGGAAGAACTTTCCGAAGTGCAACTAGGAGATCTTCGATCGCGTTGCTCAACTTCGATACTCCTCTGCAGCTTTTGCGGATGATACGATATGCAACTGGAGAGGTTCTCGGAGACTTCCGTAGCTTCTGAATTACCGCCGCATATGGAAGACTCGGATTCGGCGGAGCTACAACTGTTGCTGCGTTTCGTTAACTTCTTCAGTTTACCTTCAGGGTTCATGTTCAAAACGGATTTGCGGAAATCCTTGTTCGTCGGTATTTTGCTCTCGGGTTTGGGTATTTGGGGCGGCAGTTTCTTTGGTGGTGAAGCTTTGGATTTCAAGGAGTGCGATGAATTCGAGCGACTTTTAAGTTCTTTGGTGCGTAAATCGGATTTGGATGAGGAACGACTCAGGCTTTTCGCCGAGCTGTTCCTCGAAATACTTTTCTTGTCGCTTCCCTCGCTTTGACTGGATTCGGATTCTTTGGGTTTCGCATCACCTGGTGAGTATTTCAAGTCGAGGTACGATGCCCACGGCGTTGGAGTTATCCTGCTCGCTCCTGCGAATCTTGAGCTTTTCGTGGAATCGTCGAGACGATCCGATTGGACTTCTTTGTCAGAAGTTTCCTTGCGTTTCACCGGACGCTTGATTTGTTTCTCCATCAATCTGGCCATCTCGACGCGACGCGAACGCAGATACGAGGTTTGAGCGCTCGGCGGATTCGGCGATGTGCTTCTCGAGATGACGGTGACCGTTTCGTAGTCTTGGACTTCATCCGGAGTTTTTTTTTTCGGCTCGATTTTAGGAAAGTCTTCAGGTGCAATCGATGAAGCCCTACTAACTGGCCGACTAGTCCTATCATCCTGCTGCGCGCTCAGCACGTTCAGCAACTCCCTGTTCTTCAAACTCACCTCCCTGGTGCGTGTGGTCGATGGTCTGATGTACGCTGTGTGGCTCTTCTCGATCGTGTTCTTCGGCAGGAAGCGACTCGTGATGTACTTTTGCGTCGGTGTGGTCGTCGTCGTCTTCGTCAAATCCTCTCGAGAAGTTGCAGCTTTCGGCTTAAACCTGGACGCAGTCTCCTCCTTCGTTTTGTACCTGGACGCGGCCTCCTCTTTGGGCTTGTACCTCAGCAGGTCCTCCTTCAACTTAAACTTGCCGTAATCCTCTTTCGGTTTACCAAAGCGCGCTGTCAAAAGATCTTCCTTAGTTTCGGGCGGCTTGTACTTGGCCAACGACAAATCCTCCCGCGACGAATTCCTCGACGTCGGATACTTGTAATCCTCTTTCGTCAGGGACGTCCTTCCCGTGTACTTGGGTATCGTCGTCGTCGAAGAACTCGTTGAATCGGTGCGCTCTCTACTCACCGATCTCGTCGTGTACGATGATGGCCTCGGATACAATCTGTTAAAGTTGTAAGGAGACTCAGTCTTATCTGGACTAGGATCCCTCGATCTACTCCTCTCCACTGTGCTGCCTCTGATTAACGGTCTGTACGTAACAGGCGGATGGCTTTCCTTCTTTTCCACAGGAGATCTGATCCTCGACGTCAGCTCGGCTCTTGAACCTTGACAAAATACGCATACAATTAATTCAAAATTTGATCATTATAGCAAACACTCACTCGAGGACGGTTCTCTCTGGTAGCTGCCGTAGGTAGAGTACTTTGTGCTCGTTGCTGGGCTTTTATCCTCGCTCTTCTTGGCATCGGTCCGCGACGATTTCGCGTATGGAGATTCATACTGAAATTATATCCGAATGCTTAGGCTGTCTCACGTGTAACCGAATACCTCTCATTTAATTATAGACGCGATTATTTTTAATTGATCGATTCGCTAACGAATTGTGAACGAATCGTTTACAACTCACTTTGCTCGTCGTCGTCGATGCTGATGATGATTGTCCGCCGATGCTCGGTGATTCCTTCTTCGCAGAAGACGACGACGAAGATGAGTAGCTCGCACTGTTTTTATTCCAAGGCACCTAAAAATAACAAACAAACAAACAAACATTACAGCATCGTTGTTATGGTGACACACGAAACAAAATAGCAACGTGAAATACGTGCGACTCAAAATGACTCAAATTATGACCAAATCAAACATTGAATATAAAAGTATTTATTTAATATATTACGAAACATTCTAAAAAAAGATTTCTAATCATAAATCAATATTCATAAATATGTAAAGTTTATAATTAATTTCATTAGAAAAGTTATAAAATCATTATAAATTATGTTCAAAACAAATTTGAATTTTTTGTTTGTTTATATTCTGCTTTTTCTACAAATATTGTTATAAATATTAATAATATTGAATGAATATAGGCAACTTCAACAACGAATATTTAAAATTTACAAGTATCTTACTCATATTCATACAAATATTTAAGATAATATATAAATAATATCTTTAATTGTTCTATTTTTACTATATTTGTAATTAATAAACAAATGAAGAAAGTAAATCATTTATTTGGGCGCAAACGTATGCAACCAAATTTGCGTAATCGTTTGAATAAACGTCTTGAGGATATTCGCAATTGAAACCGGAATCGTTTCTGCAGTCGCATAAAAGTCAACAATATCGAACATTATTATAAAAAAGATTTCTAATCATAAATCAATATTCATAAATATGTAAAGTTTATAATTAATTTCATTAGAAAAGTTATAAAATCATTATAAATTATGTTCAAAACAAATTTGAATTTTAAATTTTTTGTTTATATTCTGCATTTTTTACAAATATTGCAATAAACTTTAATAATATTGAGTCAATATAGGCAACTTCAACAACGAATATTTAAAATTTACAAGTATCTTACTCATATTCATACAAATATTTAAGATAATATATAAATAATATCTTTAATTGTTGCTATGTTTTACTATATTTGTAATTAATAAACAAATGAAGAAAGTAAATCATTTCATTGGGCGCAAACGTATGCAACCAAATTTGCGTAATCGTTTGAATAAACGTCTTGAGGATATTGAAACCGGAATCGTTTCTGCAGTCGCAGAAAAGTCAACATTATCGAACCAGTTCCGAGCGTCGAGTTACGTAACAATTCCTTTGCCGCTTCGGATTCTTTTGCAAACCGCTAAAATTTCCATCCGGCAGGTTGCGCAACGCCATCTCGGATTCCACGAAAGTCGAGTGAAATAAAATTATTTTCTGAATTTATCGTCGCCGCTTTCTTGTTTCTTTATTTGTTTGTTTTAATTAACAGGTAGAAACCGAAAATGTAATAAAAACCCGCTTAGCATTCGCATCTGGGATGAATGAACAAAAAAAAAAACAAGTAAAAACCCGGCGGGTGAAAGCGAAGAAGTGCAGCAATTCACATCGATACAGACTTGAAAATAAATAAAGAAGAGCGTAGCAAAGGTCACTGCTGCGTTACGCAATTGTTTAAAATTCAAATTTCCCGCCGCTTCGTTGGATACAAATGAAATGATTTCAAATCCGAAACACACGTAATCACACGCATTCTTTTGCGCAATGCATTTAA
Organism: Nicrophorus vespilloides; assembly: GCF_001412225.1. Lineage (NCBI taxonomy): Eukaryota > Metazoa > Arthropoda > Insecta > Coleoptera > Silphidae > Nicrophorus > Nicrophorus vespilloides. The sequence continues at coordinate 27,413 of NW_017096090.1, forward strand.
TTTGTAACCATGAGACGAGATGTGTTTTTAAAAAAAGGAAATCGAAGTTGCTTTTTCAATTAGCAATTGTTTGGAAGTGAACAATTGCAAATTGGCGCACTTTGCAATGTTTCAAGCGAACGCAACGGAAATGCAAATGTTAAACAGTTGAAATTCAAATGTGAATTCGGTTTAATTTTAAACTTTTTTTTAAGTGTTAATTAGTAACGCCACGCGTTTCTATTATTTACTGGAGCATTTCTACAACGAAAGTAATTGCAGTAAACAATAATTCAATTTTATATGTTTTTTTTTTAACTAATTAATATAGAAATGTGTTATAGCAAGTCATGTAGTTTGTTATGATTTAATAATCGTGTATGTTTCGCAAGATATTTCACACCAAAAGAAAAAGAAAAAAAAAACGATTTGTTACGATTTGAAATGTTATCTAATCGAATCTGTGGAATATTTATAATAATTTATTTAATTGGTTTCAACTGAAATAAGACTTACGTAAACTTTAGAGTAACGAAATCGTAATTTCGTTATTAAACTAATTTGGAAAATTGGAAAATATTAAACTTAACTAATAGTTATGTAAAGTTTACGAAAGAAAGCATAATTTTCTTATTAAACTTATTTAGAAATATTGCAATTTCCTAAAATTGTTATGCAACTTTAACTTAACGTAACCATATGGTTCTTTCAATTTAACTAGTTGATTATAATTTATACAACAATTATAACAAATTATTAGAATAGAAATTTCGGTTTTTCTTCATTTAATAACTGATTACTGAGGAAATGCGGATATTATTGGTAATGAACCAATGATTGCGAAATCGAATTTCTCGTTTGGAAGTCGAAGTTCAGAACTGAAGATGAATGCATTCACTTCGGGAGAAAACGATTTTACATAACGTGCACGGATCGAAGGCGGTTCGGTTCCATTCGATTTGTCTCAAACAAAAATTTTGGACCGAATCGAAATCTGCGTGGCCTTGAGATACGAAACAAGTGACTAAAATAATTTCTAAAACAACAAAAAAATATAAAGAATCTTATGATGTTTCCATAATTTAAACAGTAATTAATAATGAAAAAAAAAACTACTTAAAATTTCTTTTTGTATAGATTGAAAGTAATTAACTAATCAATCTTTACGATTATTAATTATTAAGTGATTTTTTTTGGCATATGTATAAAAACAATTTGTACGTACATGTTGTATGAAAAGAAGTGCGTGATATTGAATGAGGTGGGTTCGGTTCTGACTGCTCGTTGATCTCTTTCACTTTGGTGAAATTTGCGCGCAATGCGTGAGCATACGGATGTGTGTGTTTGTGTGTGGAGGGATGGATGTCTTTCTTCCGATTTTACGCAATCGAGAGCGGGTTTTCAACTACTACTACTACTACTAAAACCCATACACATACCCATTATTACGAGCAGTGGCATATTTTTTTTTTGATGATAGATATGTAATCAAGAGAAGAAGGAAGGAAGGTAGTAAGAGAGTGAGAGATGATGGTAGGAGTTGGCCCGAAATCGCGTATAAAAGCACCGGCACTTCTTCGACACAACATCAGAAACGCAGATTTAGTCTTCTGTGACACACCACCAACCGGATCAACACCAAAAATCATCTAACATGGCATCAATTCAGTCAGTGGTACGTAAACTGCAAACCCACATTTCCATTCAACTCACTTTTGAAAGACATCAGTTTTTATAATTTTTAATCTTCTTTTCCAGTTGGTTTTACTCGCCTGCTTCATCGCAATCGTCGCCTGCGCCCCAGGAGGTTACGGTGGTCACCAGTAAGTTTAACACTTCTTCATTCAAATTATCAAATCAAATCAATAATATAAATGCAATAACTTCAAAAATTTTCAATGAAATAATTCCAATTATTTCAATTAATTTCAAATTATTTCAATTAATTTCCTTTTTACTTCAAGTTTGCAATGAAATCAACAGTAAAAATCCAATAATTTACTTACAAACAATATTTTTTTTAATGAAATCAAGAAAAATCTATCATTTCAATTACAATTCTTTTACTTACAAACACTACAATTTTCCAATCAAATCAATAATTTAAATGCAATAACTTCAAAAGTTTTCAATGAAATAATTCCAATTATTTCAATTAATTTCCTTTTTACTACGAGTTTGCAATGAAATCAACAGTAAAAATCCAATAATTTACTTACAATCAAATTTTTAATGAAATCAAGAAAAATCTATAATTTCAATTACAATTCTTTTACTTACAAACATTACAATTTTGCAATCAATTCGACAATAAAAATCCAATGATTTTAAGTATATTTCTTTAAGTTTAGCCATTCATAATTTTCAATTAATTTCCTTTTTAATTCAAGTTTGCAATGAAATCAACAAGATAAATTCAATAATTTATCTACAAACAATATTTTTTTTAATGAAATCAAGAAAAATCTATAATTTCAATTACAATTCTTTTACTTACAAACATATTTTTTTAATGAAATCAACAATAAAAATCCAATGATTTCAAGTATATTTCTTTAAGTTTAGCCATTCATAATTTTCAATTAATTTCCTTTTTAATTCAAGTTTGCAATGAAATCAACAAGATAAATTCAATAATTTACTTACAAACAATCATTTTTTAATGAAAACAAGAAAAATCTATAATTTCAATTACAATTCTTTTACTTACAAACACTACAATTTTCCAATCAAATCAATAATTTAAATGCAATAACTTCAGAAGTTTTCAATGAAATAATTCCAATTATTTCAACCAATTTCACCAATCACCAATAATTTACTTACAAACAATCAAATTTTTAATGAAATCAACAATAAAAATCCAATAATTTCAAGTATATTTCTTTAAGTTCAGCCATTCATAATTTTCAATTCATTTCAAATTATTTCAATTAATTTCCTTTTTACCTCAAGTTTGCAATGAAATCAACAGTAAAAATCCAATAATTTACTTACAAACAATCAAATTTTTAATGAAATCAAGAAAAAAATCTACAATTCTTTTAGTTACAAACATACAATTTTTTAATGAAATCAACAATAAAAATCCAATGATTTCAAGTATATTTATTATTTCAATTAATTTCCTTTTTACCTCAAGTTTGCAATGAAATCAACAAGATAAATTCAATAATTTACTTACAAACAATCAATTTTTTAATGAAATCAAGAAAAAATCTACAACTAAAAGATAGTTACAAACATACAAAAATCCAATAATTTCATGTATGTTTCTTTAACTTCAAACATTCATAATTTTCAATGAAATCGAATAAGGAAATCCAATAATTTCGAATTATTTTATTTTACTTGAAACATTCCAAAGAAACCAAAAAATTCTCATAAATAATGCAACTTTTGTTCTAAATCACTGTAGAAAGTAATGATTTACAATTTGCTATCAATTAATATTCAAAAACAGCACCCGAAATTAATAAATAATTAATCATTACAAATCAATCTTATGTGATGGAAAGTGAAATGTGAAATTCGTGTCTACTACAAATCTTCGATAAACCATCCGGAACTTAACTGTTATTACATTCACCATAGATTGTTATTTCTTCCAATTGGTAAAAATATCGTGTAATAATGTAAAATGCATATTTTCTCATCAATTTTCTCCAATTTATCTGTCAACTTTCTTCGTTTTTTTTAACGGTAAACCAATTTTCCAAAAGTATTTAATTATATATAATCATCAAATCTTCCGTTTTCTATTTATGAATTTATTAATAGTTTACTTAAAATATTGTTACTATTGTTATAAGAGATTGAGTAAGAAATGGAATTGTTCGATTCGTAACGCAACGTTAATTTAGTTTATTTTTATAATAATAAAAATGCATTTCGTAACGCGCGGAATCCTTTCTTTCTTGATCGACCAGACGTGGACTTATGAATGTGTGTGGTGCACTTTTACTCGATTTAGTAGAGCGTGAATGTAGTCGAGAGCGAGTGTGATTTACTCTTTTATTAATAAACCTCTTCCTGTTTTGCCGGTTGGAAATTGGAGTAGGCAAATGATTCATTTATTTTCATTGTTTGTTTTTTTTTGTTTTTCTGCAGTGAACACGTAATAATCAAGGTGCCGCATCACGTGCACACGATCCATCATCATCACACGAAGACGGTGAAGATTCCCGTAGTTCACAAGGAGTACGTGCACGTGCACCACCACGACCATTCGGCCCACTCTCACGGCGATTTCCTCGGCAGCTTCGGCGGTGGCATCCACGGAGGAGGATGGTGGTAAACCCGTTATCCCAGAAGACACAGAAGACTAGATATAATTTTTTGTTTTGTTATCGATTACGGTAAGTGTGCAAGCAGTGAAAGTTCTCTCCGAAGATATAGCTTTCGTTTTTCTGTAGGTCCGTCAATGCTGAGATATTCTGCGACGAAAGTTTCGAGAGGGCGTTGTTACGTAATTGCAAAGTTTGCCTCCGATAGTTCTTCCGCGCTTATCCCATTACGGCCGACACTCTACAAAAAAAATCATCACTAAATCTAATCACACTTAAATCAATGTACATAATTGTTACTTTTTTTTGTAAATAAATGATCGTTTTTTTTTCTTTTAAATTTTCGTCGTCTTAAATTAGACTCCTATTTTTTTTTTGGATGTTTAGTATCCTATTCAACCATCTGGTCTTGGTGTGCTTGGTGGATTTTTGGTGCATTTTGGCGCGTGACCAATAATCTCACTCTCTCACTCTGTCTTTCTGTTCCTTTTTTCTTCAGTCCAATCTGAATTATTTTTACTCCGCACGCACCAGAAATCTATTATAATAGACATTATTTCCTACTATTCACGCACTTCGCTCCATCGTGCGCTCCTCTTTAAACGTCTAATCTTGTATTACTGCGTTACTTCAAACTCGAATTACATAAGATTCAATTGCTATTCGTATTTTATAAAATTAGAACGCATTTCAAACTGAAGAAATTTCAAAGTTGAAGTAAAAAATTTCATCAGATTAATTCTACATTTTCGTTTATATTTTGATTACCATTTATAGTAGTGTTAATATTAAATATGCAAATTAAAGCTAAAAGTATAGGAATAAAATGGTTATAATATGAGCATTGTAACTTTTTCCATTTTCTTATAATACGCTACCAAAGTTGAAGTAAAAAT
>NW_017096090.1:32598-46454 GCF_001412225.1 Nicrophorus vespilloides
AAAAGTATAGGGAATAAAATGGTTATAATATGAGCATTGTAACTTTTTCCATTTTCTTATAATACGCTACCAAAGTTGAAGTAAAAATTTCATCAGATTAATCTCTACATTTTCGTTTATATTTTGATTACCATTTGTAGTAGTTTAATATTAAATATGCAAATTAAAGCTAAAAGTATAGGGAATAAAATGGTTATAATATGAGCATTGTAACTTTTTCCATTTTCTTATAATACCTACCAAATTGAAGTAATAAAATTTCATCAGTTTAATCTCTACATTTTCGTTTATATTTTGATTACCATTTGAGTAGTGTTAATAATAAATATGCAAATTAAAGCTAAAAGTATAGGGAATAAAATGGTTATAATATGAGCATTGTAACTTTTTCCATTTTCTTATAATACGCTACCAAAGTTGAAGTAAAAAATTTCATCAGATTAATCTCTACATTTTCGTTTATATTTTGATTACCATTTATAGTAGTGTTAATATTAAATATGCAAATTAAAGCTAAAAGTATAGGGAATAAAATGGTTATAATATGAGCATTGTAACTTTTTCCATTTTCTTATAATACGCTACCAAAGTTGAAGTAATAAAATTTCATCAATTTAACTTCATCAAGATAATTTCATCAGTATTCTACATTTTGTTTATATTTTGATTACCATTTTAGTAGTGTTAATATTAAATATGCAAATTAAAGCTAAAAGTATAGGGAATAAAATGGTTATAATATGAGCATTGTAACTTTTTCCATTTTCTTATAAAACGTTGATGTAATAGTAGCGTATTATAAGAAAATGGAAAAAGTTACAGTGTTTATATTATAACCATTTTATTCCCTATACTTTTATCATTAATTTTCATATTTAATTATTAACACTAATACAAATGGTAATCAAAATATTAACGAAAATGTAGTGATTAAAATGATGAAATTTTATTACTTCAACTTTGGTAGAGTATTATAAGAAAATGGAAAAAGTTACAATGCTCATATTATAACCATTTTATTCCCTATACTTTTAGCTTTAATTTGCATATTTAATATTAACACTACTACAAATGGTAATCAAAATATATACGAAAATGTAAGGTTAAACTGATGAAATTTTATTATTTCAACTTTGGTAGCGTTTTATAAGAAAATGGAAAACGTTACAATGCTCATATTATAACCATTTTATTCCCTATACTTTTAGCTTTAATTTGCATATTTAATATTAAGACTACTGCAAATGGTAATTAAAATATTAATGAAAATATAGAGATTAAACTGATGAAATTTTATTACTTCAACTTTGGTAGCGTATTATAAGAAAATGGAAAAAGTTACAATGCTCATATTATAAACATTTTATTCCTTATACTTTTAGCTTTAATTTGCATATTTAATATTAACACTAATATAAATGGTAATCAAAATATAAACGAAAATGTAGAGATTAATTTGATGAAATTTTTACTTCAACTTTGGTAGCGTATTATAAGAAAACTGAAAAAGTTACAATGCTCATATTATAACCATTTTATTCCCTATACTTTTAGCTTTAATTTTCATCTTTAATATTAACACTGCTACAAGTGGTAATCAAAATATAAACGAAAATGTAGAGATTAAACTGATGAAATTTTATTATTTCAACTTTGGTAGCGTATTATAAAAAAATGAAAAAAGTTACAAAGCTCATATTATAACCATTTTATTCCCTATACTTTTAGCTTTAATTTCCATATTTAATATTAACACTACTACAAATGGTAATCAAAATATAAACGAAAATGTAAGGTTAAATTGATGAAATTTTATTACTTCAACTTTAGTAGCGTTTTATAAGAAAATGGATAAAAGTTACAATGCTCATATTATAACCATTTTATTCCCTATGCTTTTAGCTTTAATTTCCATCTTTAATATTAACACTACTACAAATGGTAATCAAAATATAAACGAAAATGTAAGGATTATCTTTCAACTTCATTACTTCAATTTTGATAGTGAATTATAAAAAATCAATAAGACAGACAGTTTTGCCTTAATACACATACTAATCCTTACATTTTTAACATTAATTTGCATATTCAATATTGCTACTACTATGAATGAAAATCTAGATATAGATAAAACAATGTTAATTTACAACAGTAAAATTACAAGAAATCTACAACAGATATAATTTTGTCCTTACACTTTTAACTTTCATCTGCATTTTCAATATTAATAATGACTTTAATGGTTATTGAAGACATGCAAGAGCACTAATTTTCGGTGTTCGAAATACGTTTAAGAGATCCAAAAATAATTTTTCACTCTGCGTTTTCTTCTTCGCTCTGACGTAAAGATTTTCCTTTGCTTTACTTTTTTTCTTTCTTTCATAGTTTTGTTGTTTCTTTGTGTTGCTTTCATTTGGTTTCGGCCCGTTAATGAGGATGCAGGTGAACGAACAGAGCAGAGACTATTTCGAGATGGAGCACAACCCTCCTCTTCTCCTACTTCGAAGTTGATAATAAACGGCATAAATGAGCTCTGACCCAAATCTCGTAGAAGACGACGAAGAAGAAGTGCACAGACATCATCGTGATGCACACAAACTCAAATTCAATGGCATTACGCAATAATCCTCGTCGCTGTTGCGCGCGCGTTCTCTTTTCGTCGCATCAGGAAAGAAACCGAATTCGACTTAATATGTGTGTGTATAAATAAATTTGAATGCAGAGCGGACGATGTCGTTGCTCTTTCTTCTCTCCTTCGACTTCAGAGAATGAGTTTCGAGAACGGGAGGATAAGAGAACAACAACATCATCATCACAATCCTCTCTCTATTAAGGGTTTCCTGTCTGATACGCTCCTTCTTCTCACATTTCCGGTTTGCTCGTTTTGCAGTCGTTCCCTTCCTTCCTCCTTTTACCACTTTCCTCTCATTGCAATTAAAAGAAGATCTCTGGAAGGAAGGATTGGCTTATACTAAATTTACATGCAAAGGTCACACGCGCGCGTATTTTCATCTCTCGGATTGATGGATCTGCACGACGCGCGGATTCCTCCTCCGTCCTCACCATTGGGTCCGCAATTAAACTTCTATATCCGTTTTCCAATACATATACATTCAAGTCAAGTTCAGTTGCGTTATTCTCGAACATCATCTATATACGAAGACGCTCCATCGACATTCAAAAACAATTTTGACGACGAATTACTGCTGGGAAGCCGCAGCATATAAATATACTCAGCAAACATTCATTAAATTCGTTACAATCTTAACTTTAATTTGCACATCAAATGTATCATCTACAGTCTTCTCAAGAAATATGATAAAATGTAAAGACATATGTAAAATCATTACTTTGACAGTAAATTATCAGTAACAATTATCATCCTTCGATCATTTTGTTCCTTATAATTTTAAGTTTAATTTCTATGTTCAAAATCAATAATCGAGATACACGTGAAAACATAAAACAATTGCTTATCAGACTCTCCAAATTTCACAATTTTGACAACTAATTGCAAGAAAATGAAAAGTGATACAAATGTCACGTATTAACCGTTGTATTCGCTGTAGTTTTATCTGTAATTCGTATGTATAATATTAATGATGGTATTAAGACTAACTGAGAAAATTGCGAAAATCTGAAGTGAAAAGTAAATTGTAAAAAAATAAAATAAAATGAAACGCAGGTTTCCGCAATTTCGTAACGGACGCAAGTAAGTAAATGGAACATTAAACGGAGTGTAAATTAGTATTACAAGAATTGTAACAAGATGTCGAGAGAATGAGAGCGGAGAGGAAGGGAAGGCCCCAGAAATAGAAGCTCAAACGCACGAAAATAAAAGGAAATGATGTTGAGGTGATGTGTAAGCAAATGGATGATCATCATTACGATGTGATCTTTAATTAGATTTTTTTCTTACGCGAAACAAGTGAACAAAAGAGCGATATGGAGGAAGACGCTCGGCCGACGCGGATCCGTGAAAATAAATAAACAGACGGTCGTCGCCTTTCCCAACAAAATCTTGCGAAAAACCCAATCTCATCAGCTGCTCTCTTTCTCTTTCCTTCGCACAGCATTTGTTACCAGAGCTGTTGATTGATGGCAAACAACTAAAATCCGATTCCAATAATAAACACCTAATGGATTTCCTGCAGATCGGATTTCCCGGCGAGGATGAGGACGAGCCAAAAGGCAACGATTGTATTATTATATAAAGTGGATGACACTACACGCATAAAGTCATAAAGATAGAGTGAGAATGATGTAGAATGAGAGGTGTAGAGGAGCTAGGATTCTGATACGGGAGCGAACGCGTAAAAATAGCCCATCAGGAATGCACAGAAATAGTTAAGTTCTAGAGGGAAACGCACTTGACAGTTTTATAAGGTGTTTTTTCTCCGTATTTCTCTCTCTTTCTCTCTCACTCATATACCCTTTGAAGGCGTATGGATCGCCTACAGACGAACCTTTTAATTTCCTGCAACGCATGAAGAAGCCGCAGGAGTGGCTCCACGAAACCATGATTTATCTCCCCGTTTCGTCAGGGTGAGAGCGAGAATGACAAAAAAAAAAAAAATTAGTTCGAGAAACTCGTAATTCAATTAAAGAAGAACCATAATTGATCCAAATTGGGAGCAATTTGTTGGCTGCCAAAGGCGGCGGTGGTCGCGGATTGCGCAATTGTTCTGGTCAGCTGCCAAAGGAACGTCGGGATGTTTTAAACCCAATAACTAACATTTTTTTTTTCCGGGACAACAAAACAAAACCGTAACGATTTCGCCCTGAAACACACGTTCATCTGTTTCAGACGAACAGATGAAGAAGGCTGAAGGGAAATTACCAAAGCACGAACAACACACTCTCTCTCTCGATCTATTCCTGGACTCGTAAATATTTGACCGTCTACTGAAATCCGCCGCCGCCGCCGCCTGAGGAAAAACCTCTTTCGCTCTTCGAGCTATAGATGTTCAATTGGGGAAAACTGCGGGAAAACATAGGAAAAACGAAACGAAACAAAAGCGTTCACGGCCTTGACGATTATTTTCGACCACTCGCGCCATCACAACGCAGATATAATATACTTCCTGCTGTAAAAATACACAATTTTTACTCTCAAATAACGTAATGTTACGAAAAAGAATAAAATATCTAACGAAATTTGATAATGAATGTTTCTATATTCGATTGTATTATATAATACAATTGATACTGCTGATTCAATGCTGCGCGCATTCAACAACGAAGCAATTAAACGTAGTTTGCATAGAAACCTGCTCGTAACAAACAGTTGCAACGTCGATGTAACAACAAGCGCAATGTAAGTGAATCCGTGAATTTCTACACTTTGCTTTTTCTACAATTACCAATAACCATACATTTTCAATATAAATGAGACAATTAAAATGATTAAAATAATCTAATTACAATAATCTAATCTAATCCAACAGTTCGTATCAGTTTTCGTTATTGTTTTGTAAATAATTTACATGTACATAAGAAAGAGCTTAATCACTTAAGAGTGACTTATAATTGCACTAAATTAATTTATAAGGTTGATACAATTTTCATTTTATTCCCCATAGATTTACTTGTAACTTCAATAAGTTTTAATAATATTTGTGGTAGATATAGTCGAAAATCTAAAGAAACTGTGATTGTTGAAAATGTCATTTTGCTTGAGCATTTGACAGAGAATTACATACTTGTTTACATCTCGAATTTCTTGCCGAATGTTGCGATAAATTCATCTATGAAACGGTCAGTAAATGCAAACAATTGCACGTTTTAGCGTTAACTTGATTTCTACGGTTTTGCAGAAACATATTTCAGAGTGGCGATCCAGACTAGTAGGAAATAAAACAAAGGGATAAGGAAAGAAACAAGTATGTGTGTGTGAGAAAGAGAGAGAGATTGATGCAAAAGTGTAGGATTTGGGTTCGGTGATTCACGTCGCTGATCCCGGTTATTCGGCAAAGTATTTTCGTAATTCGCCCGAAATGTGTGTTACATGTAGTAACAAGCCGCGTGCGTACATTCTGCATGTTAAAATATAAACGATTTTTTTTTTTTTGATAATTTAATTCTCATCATATCAACATTACGTAGAAACTGTTCATTTGTTTCAATTAACTTTTGTTTTTTTGCAGATTTTGTTTTGTTTTCAACAGATATATTTATTATGTTTCAAGAAAGTGAATGATTGATTAAAGATTTCGGGTAAAACAGTTTATAAACAAAGTCTTAGGGTTTAAAATGTCAAATGTGTGAGATTAATTATGATTTTTTTTGAAATAATGATATGGTAATACGTACGTAGCTGCTTCGGTATCCGCTCATTTCAAGCCCAAAGGTGCTAAGCCCTTCCGTCTCCTCTCGATGGTAGCCTTCTTCGCGTCTTCCGTTCGCAGCAGCCTAATCCTTTCGGGCACAATCCTTGCACACGCACAGGAAGTTCAAAAACTAACAAAAAATCTTAGTCTCCTCTTTCCTTCCTTCCTCTTCTTTTTTCTTCCGGAGAGCGCGCGCGTTCCTCTTCCGACCGATCTCTTCCGTTCTTCGTGCGCGCACTTTATTGCTGCTTCTACTGCTACTTCTTCACACTACTCCTGCTCTTCTTCTACTTCTACTTCCTTTTTTTCTCTATTTTGTGGGTGGATTTTTTGGGTGAGTGTCAGCGACACTCACTGAAACCACTAATGAGTGAAGCGTCTTCGGCGCCGATTTGAGAGAGCCGCGACGATGCGACGCGCGGCCGGAAGCGAGCGCACTATTTAAAGAACACTTTGCCACTCTTCCAATCATCCTCCTCCTGCTCCCTCCGTCTGTCTCTCTCTCTCCCTCACTCTCGCTCCTATTCAAATATAAATTCATCTCTCTCCGTCTCCTCCTGCTGCCCGGATCCCGTTCTATTCCCGAACGATTCTCCTCCATCATTCTCCATCTCCTGTTGTTCCCTAATGGATCCAACCCCGGGTCTAATTCCGTGTTTTGGGCCGTTGCCACCCACTTAACTTTATCTCTCTCTCTCACTATAGGAGGGTTCCCAATTATTATCCCTGTCCATAATTTAATTCCTGATATATCCAAGAACCGGAAGAACAGCGCAAATGCAATCGTTCATTGGCGGATCGCTCTGGTCCCACCCACCTGTACACACGCCCACGCTACTTAGGCAACTTTATTCGCTCTCTTCCAATCAAAAAATCGCATTTCCAATCCTCTTTATTTACAATAAAATCGTAATGCATCAATTATTGCATAACTTAAACATAGTAAAGCGTTAGTTTTCTGCTCATCTCTCTTCTTTTTTTGTTTTTGGTATACTTTTAAATATTAATAAAAAATCCAGTCGTCATTCATTAATTTACATCATTTACAATAAAGCGTATTCTGTTATCAGTCGACCAACGGCGAAACTACCAACACAACATTTTCAATGGAAATTAATCGTGAAATATCCATTGAGATATTATATATTTTTGTCATAAAGGAGAGTATTGTTTTTTTTGTGGCACTTTGTGATTCTTATTAACAAAATAGGAAACATCAACAACAAAATATGTAATTTCTCATTTTCATCTTTATATATACATAAATATCAAAATCTTAATATTATTAAGTCGGACGCGACCAAATAGAATTAAACTTGCTGAAGTTCAAGCAAGTCAAGCAAGTCCGACCTTAGGTACGCACGCAGTATAATGTAAAACATTTATATAAAACTACATCCATATATCGTCTCTCGTGGACTTTTTAATATATCTGTGTACAGATTCAGTTAATCGAAGACGGTGAAACTCGTGTTGTAGCAACGATGATTTCTTCAAAGTAGAAAATCATGGAATATTTCTAATTTAAGATTGAATATAAATATTTTCAAAAAAGTTTACGGTTCAGAAGTGGTGGTTAACATCGCAGACGGTGAATTTGGTGTCAAAGTAGTAGGGATTGTAGATGTTCTCTCTGCGCAAACACCTGAAGTCGAACAGCCCATCGGTCACCAGATCTTTCATAGTTGTCTTCTTGGGCGTTTCGTACAGCAGTATCGTAATATACGACCGAGCCTTCAGCCTTTTGAACAGTTTCTTGTTGAATTTATTTGCCTTCTTCTCGATTTTCTTATACAATTTAGTCATCTTCTGTAGATCCCCACGAGATTCCACGTTCCTCGTGGACACTAACTTCTTCACTTCGCCGTCGGTGAACTGCGGCAGTTCCGGTTGCTGTTTCGAACACCTCTCCGTATTATTAGACATCCTCGTACCGTTAGGTTTGCTCTGCTGCTTTACCTCTTTCATCTTATGCTTAACAACGTTCAAGTCTTGCTCCACGTTGGCGGCCGCCCTCTTTCTCTCAGCCCTCTTCTTCCTCCGCTTTCCATTTCGCTTCTTCGTCAACGTCTCCTGCGATGCGCTGCATTGATGCTGCTCCTTCTTATCGCCGCTATCCACAGCCTCTTCAACTTTCTCTTCGTCGGTGGAAATGTCCAGCAGAACGCTGAACATGTTTTTCGCATTCTCGGAGACGCTCTGCATCTTCATTAATTTTATCCCCTTCGGTGTAATCCAATCATCCGACGACTGATTTTCTGAGATAACAACGTTTTCCTTCGTCTTGTTCTCCATGTCCTTCTTAGATTTGCTCATGGCTTCAGCCTCACGCTTCAGCACATTCGAGCCGATGGACAGGTTTTCGGTGGCGAGGAGGACATTGTTTGGGAACTTCGTTGACGTGTCCTTCTTAGATTTGCTCATGGCTTCAGCCTCGGACTTATCATCCTCTTGATGCTGCTTCAGCACATTCGCGTACCTTTCTCTGGACGAGTACGAGCCGATGGACAGGTTTTCGGTGGCGGAGAGGAACATCGTGTTCGTCGGTAACGTCAGATTGATTGGACGATTGTTGCTGAAGATCGAAGGGGGCCGATTCATATAGTAGTTTTCATCCAGCTCATCCATGGATTCGGAACTGCTGCTGCTACCGCTGTCGCTGCTGCTGCTGCTCCCGATGTAGCTCACCCCATGCATATTCGAGCACATGTGGAACTCCTCTGTACTAGAAAACGATCTCTGAAAACGCACATTACTATTAAGCAAACAATACTTGAAAACAATACAAACGTACTCTGATACTTGCCGTATCAATTAGAACGTTTGATTCATACAATACAGTTGAGATTAAACAACAATACATTATATTTATATCAACAATCTGTACAGTCACAATTGTATCAAACTTTTGTCGTTTTGTTAAAAACAAATTCTACCAGTTAACATTAGAAGACATTAGATGTTTAGCGTTAGAAGCAAAGAGTCAGCGTATTTCTTTGTTTGGTTTGTTGATGCAACCAATGGAAGATTGCGAAATGTTTCGTAACTGATGATCGGAGTAGGCGGGTAAAAGAAAATCCTCTCGACTGATTGATCAAGTAAGGCTTTGCATTCAATCCAAGCAGTAAATTGAGATGATGATACGCGTTGGATGGGATGAGCATGCATAGTAGAACACAGTTAAGACTAAAATTGCAACAGTTGTGAATCAAACTTAAGTAATATTACTTACGCGAAACATGTCTGCGGCAATAGGTTTTTTTTGTTAGGACTATAAAACTTGATGTACGGCTATCAGTAGTCAGTGAGTGACTGTCGCATTAACAATCAACTGAATCGCGAATTCAGGAAAATAATAATAATCGCATGTCCAAGGTCGGTCCACTAACTTCTCGACTCTCTTCTTTTTTTTTTGTGTCTACATCAAATCGCACAGCCTACTCGTTTCCTTCATATTTCCTGGGAAGAGCCAATCGAGTTGACGACAATCCCAGCAAATATGCGAACAAATGAAGATCATCGCACTTGATTAGTAGATGTGGCAACAAAAAGCTGCAGCAACACCACCGTAACTTGTTTACTTTTATCCGTCATACCGCTTGCAAGGATGAGCGACAGGTGGCAGTACAAACTCATTGTTTATTTGTTTAAGCCTTCTTTGGTAATTCACCGGACTCTCTCGACTCTCTTCCAATTATTATTTAATCAAGATCATTCTTCTACCACATCTACAGATTTGCTGATTCTCAACAAAAAATATGTCTGAAGTCGAGGAGGATGTCTCTCTAATTCATAAGGTATTCATATTATTTGTATTGTAATGTTAAACATAAAGTTTACTATCCTTTACCATTTCCTTTTTGTAGATTTTGATGTGCATATGCTGTGTAGATGGACCTCGCGATACAAATTTACCAAGTAATAATCAACCCGATGGTGAACAATCACAAACAACTCAGTATGGCTCGAGTGGTTTGCATCAAGTTGTGCAGGATAACGGAACACCAACAACAATGCAACCACATGGAATTGAAAGAGTTTCTCCTAATCCACAAATTGTCAGACCTAGACCGCAGGTGCATAGGTTGCCTCCTACAGTAGCTGTACCTCCACTAATAACAGCTAGACCTGGAGGTATCCATAATACATGGAACAGGGCACAGCTTACTCCTACACCAGTCGTAGCTCCACAATTTGCTAAACCTATACAAGATGCATATAGTGCCTTTGAATCATACAATGTTGTCCGTATTCCTCCTACTGCGACTGTAGTTCCACAAAATGCTAGACCAACAACAAATGTTCAAAATACATCTAATCTTGTGCCAGTTCCTCCTACATATAAACCTGTACAAGTTCCTCCTACTCCAACTCTTGCAACAATTGTCCAGAATACATATAAACCTGTACAAGTTCCTAAAACAGTTGCTCCAAAAAATATTAAAACACAAGCGTATCATAGGTTTAAATCAAAAAATGTTGCAAAAGTTCCTTCTGTTGAAGCAGCTGTTCCACGAAATGATGAACCAAAGACGCGTGGATCAAATGCACCAGAGACATTACCTCCAGATCTTGCTCTTAAAAAGGTAACTGCTGAATGTTAATTCAATCTAATTCATCGAAGTTATTATTTGTAGCAACAACCTAAATTGTACAATCAAAATGAGAGTAGCAGCAGAAGCAGCGACAACTTAACATTGAAAAAAGATATGATAAAATTGAACGCCTCGGTTGGACACATCAAAGTCGGCAAGAATGTGGAGCCGCTAGTATTGAAAACGAACGTAGGATCAACAAATTGATTGTTCTTTCGTGGTAATTTACTTAGTATCGTCTCTTTCGCAGTTTGAATCGTCGCAGGAGTTTCGAGAATGCATGTCCGTTCATCTGGGAAAAGAATTGGACGACTCGCTCGGTTCATCTTCATCGTCGTCCGTGGATGAACTGGACGAAGAGTACTACATGAACAGGCCAACTTCAATATTCACGATAGAGCAACGAAATCCCGGCGAATCTGATGCAAACGTGAGTAACGGGTTGCATACAGCGCAACAAAGCTCGCAGGTAGAACAAGTAGTTCCTGCTGCGGCGAAAACGCATAGAAGCAATGGCAAAAGAAAGAAGTGGAGGAAAAGACAGAAGAAAAATACGGCTCAACAACCAAAGAACATGCATTAGTAATAATGACATATTTTAATATCTTTCATATATAAAACTATTTTTGAAAAATTGTTAAATTTATATTAAATATTTTTATTATCAGACTTTTGTTAAATATTTCAAATATATATACATTTAAATATATTTTTTTTTTTATTAAATAATACCAACAATTTGTTTAAATATTAATTTCCCCAATTTTTTAATTCATAAAGAGATTTGGCCCATTTTTCTACCCCTTTTCGGATTTATCCCAGTTGTCCCTTGAATATTATTAAAAATGTAACTTTGGTTGCCTACGTTAAAGTTTAATTCTGAAACTTTATCCAACTCTTTAATTCATTGTAATCTTACAAATTTAATTAAAAATAATATCCTTAATACATACGTTTCATAATTTGTCTTTGATTATATAAAGTAATTGTCAATATTTCCTATTTAGACAATATAAGCAAACATAGGAAAGAAGACGCACGGTAATTGGAATATATTTATTTAAATTAAAATTTTTAATATATCATCGTTTCGTCAATTCACGCACAAATAAACGCACACTTTAATTAATTTGTAGTCAGTCTTAATCAACGCCGCATTTTGTAAAATGGAGCAAACGTTTTAAATGTTCGTTTTGTTTGTTTGCTTCTCGTTACATTAATAATAATAATGGTTTTCGAGATGGAAATATTCGATTCGGTCAAAGTTCACGCTCTTTGATAACAGACAACATTCACTACTCTATGGGTATAATAGTTTACTCTCGTATGCATCCAAATAGTAATTTCAATTTAATATAAATGATTTAACTAACTAAACTGTAAAACTACTAATTGTATCTATAAATCAATTGAGAAGAGTTTAAGTTGAGTTTATTGAGAAACAGAAAGGTATAATTGTTGATGTCGTATTTTGAATTTGCAATATTCCTTCAGTTTTATAGCGTTTTTGAAGAGGAGGGAGTGTATAAGTATAAGAGGTGTGTTCATTGAAGGAGGGTGTTCGATGGGAAAGAGGACGAAGCTGTGAAGCGGAATCTCGTCGGCAATTAAAGGTGTAGGAATTTAATCTGCTTCTCTCGGTGTACCTGTCTCGAAAAACGAACGCATTCTTCCTCTTCTACCTTCTCTCTCTCTCTAAATCTCTGACTTTGCGTGCATACGTGAGAGTGTTTGTAGACGAGTGGCAGCAGAAAGCATCTTCTTGCATCGTTCCCTTCGAGTGGAATCCCGCTGGGCCATTGTCCGAGATTCGACTCTCTCCATTATTTGGTAGTTGTCGAGAAGAGATAGACACCATTGACTGCGTTCTTTCAATGTGCGAGAAAGAGAGAGAGATAGAGATTGAATTTGAAGAGATAGAGATGAGAAGGCTTTTGTTCTGGGAAGGCGCCGAACGGACCGAAAATAGGTCTTATTTTTCGTGGAAGAGCAAAGATGAGGTGAAGAGGAGAAGGAGGAGGAGGAGGTGGTGGTGGAGGAGCAGAAGAAGAAGCCGCCGCGCGCACGGGAATGCCGCCGCGGCTATTTCTGAAAATTCGTTTAAAAGCCTCCCAAAAACTGAACAATGTTCAACCTGTCCATCGGGACAGAGAACTATGGGAAACGCCACTCGATCTTTTGGTTCCTTTTGTGTGCGCGAAGCCACCACAATAAATATCTTCATTACACCTTTCCAAGTTACGACAAAAGAATAGGAGGAGGAGGAGGACTCTTCTCTTCGCACGTCTATTCAATTGCACTTTAAAACGAATTTTCGAAAAGTCGCAAATCCTCCAAAACTTCCCTCTTTCACGCATTCAGATCATTCTTTGCTTAAACTTTAGCACACTCGACGTGTGAAGAAGCAAACGAATTAGTTAATCATTGTTTTCGCATCGAATGATTACAGTTTTAGAATTTTTTTCAATTAATTGCTATTATAATATTAATGGTAATTGCACTATAATTAACAAGATTAAAGAACGCATAAATATAACATTTGTACAATCGTAGACGTGAAAAAGTGAAAATGTTAATCAGCAAGAAAATAAAATTGAAATTTTAATAAATCATTATCATAATCATGCATTATGGATAATTGCGATTTCGAAAGAGAGAAAAAACAAATAAGTAAAGCATCTCATTATGTGTATTGTTTATTCGGCGTCCTCGATAATGCCAATATATTCATTTTATTCACGAAAAACAAATTTTTAGCATAAACAGCTTATTATTATTATTTTGTTTATTCTTTCTTTCTTTCTTTTTTTCTGTTTTGAAGCAATTCGAGCTTCCGAATTTAAAGTTTGATTTCGTTTTTTCGTAACGTTTCCAATAACGAAACGTTAATTATGCTGCGTTAATGAAGCTTATCACAAACTGACAGGTTTTT
>NW_017096090.1:46461-71519 GCF_001412225.1 Nicrophorus vespilloides
TTTCTACTTCTTCTTCTATTTGTGTGATTGTTGATTCTCTCTTGTTTCTGTGAACAGCTGCAAATCGCTGCCGCAGCTTCCGTCACCGTAGCCATCTCCGATGATGATGATCATCATCGTAATCATCAAAGTAGTCGTTGGAAACGTGTCCCTTCCTGCTCCTCGATTGTTTACACTACATCTTATCTCGTGTAAACACGACGAATCCGTCTGCATTCACATGGCTGCAATCTGCGCCCGGTCTCCTCGTCTATCTTCCACTCCATTCCCATTTTCCATTCTCGAACAGGCTAAAAATACAACCGAAAGGAAAAATAATGTTCGATCCATACCAATTTTCCTCAATCCTCATTTCATTTGATACAAATAAATATAAAAAACGAACAAATCCTGATAAACGATAATCAGAACATCCATGAATTGAAATTATGTTTTTTTTTTTGTCTTCCCAATTCGAGTTACGTAAGTTTCCAAAAGCGACATTGTCATGCAAATGTGTTGATTTGGTTGGACGTGCGCAAAAATTTCGACTTTTCGCGTTTCGCAATTCCCATTTCGGAAAGCCTTGAACAATTTTGCATTGCTAAATAATTGTATAAGTCAATTGCAATCTACGGTAAGTAGATTTTCATTTTGCAAATATTTTGGTTAAAAAGATAAGAATTTCAGTTTCTCCCTGTTTATCTATCAATTTCTCGAAAGTCACGTAACTTTGGCGCATTTTTAGTGTCGCGTAAGAAGGGCGCCACCCTTACGTAACGTATTACGCAAGAGAATGTTCGTTACGTAACCGATAAACGACGATTTTTTTTTTGCGAATTGCTCAATTACATTTCATAATTGTTGCTTCGCCTAAGCTTCGAATAAAAAAAAAACCTTTTACCAGAAACGAAACATTTTGGAAACTTTGGCGCATTTTTATTGTCGCGTAAGAAGGGCGCCACCCTTACGTACCGTATTACGCAAGAGAATGTTCGTTACGTAACCGATAAACGACGATTTTTTTTTTTTGCGAATTGCTCAATTACATTTCATAATTATTGCTTCGCCGAAGCTTCGAATCCAAAAAAAAAGAAAACCTTTTACCAGAAACGAAACATTTTGGAAACTTTGGCGCATTTTTATTGTCGCGTAAGAAGGGCGCCACCCTTACGTAACGTATTACGCAAGAGAATCTTCGTTACGTAACCGATAAACGACGATTTTTTTTTGTTTGTGAATTGCTCGAAAACTGCTTAAGATAATTACAGCATTTTATAGTGAAATTCAAGTGCAAAATGACGAGTTTTTTTTTCTTAAAAACTAATAATTGAATTTTTATAGTGTATCTTGTGTAGCGAGAAGAATTCTCTGTCGCTTCGGAGGAGTTAAATGAGGTGGATGCATTTAATTGCCAAAGAATGGTTAATCTTCGAGGAAAATCTGTCCGTTCCAAATCTCTTTCCCTTTTTTTTTCTTTTCTTTTCTTTTCTGAAATCTCCCTCTGAGCCTCGTGGTTCCTCGAGAGATGCAGTGAGATATATAACCACTTGAAGATTTCTGAAGGACCTGTCAAAAAGGTTCGTCGTAGGGAACAATTGGGTTCATTACTTGTTTTGTGTGAGCGAACAGAAGAGAGTGTTGTTAGCCTCTTTTTTACTCTCTCTCTCTCTCTTTCTCTCTCTCACACATCTCATACATACCGTGAAAAAGAGTGAAAGAGAGAGAGGCAACAACCTGTCCCATCAACAACAATGTTTGTAACTGTAAGAATGAATGTGTAAGAGTGAGAAAGATAGAAGGGTGCGGCGGTTAAAAAAAAAGAGAACTTCGACCGGGTCGGGTGGGGAATTTGCATTTCAATGGGTCTGTGCGGTCGAGGGAGAGGCGTTAAGAGGGTTCGCAGGTTGCGTATAGCTGTAAAAAAAAAAGGAACCATTTCACCCTCGTCGAAGAAATACAACACCGATGGACACAAATAAATATCTACTACTATACACACACATAAACCTGTGGAATCAAGTGTCTTTCGTGGAAATTCTCCACCAGAAATCGCTTTTAGCTAACGCCTCACCTCACAATAAACTTTTCTTACAACAAATTGCTTTGCCTCATAAATATTTCAATACAATTTTATTTACAAGCTCTTAACTTTAAAAGATAACAGTCGATTTTTCTATACAAATTTCACACCTTGCTTAATTCTCTACACTTTGTTCTTTCAATTACGACTTTAATATTCAATAAAACCTTATTAGTTTTCAAATATTTAAATAAAATGTGTGTGTGTTGAGAATTATGGCAATCCTGAGGAATGATGGTAACTGGATGGGTGTCGTCCTTTTCAGGGCTAATGTCTTGTTGATGAAGTGGGTGCCCTTTGTTACAGAAGAAAAGGAAGAGAAGAAAGTCAGAGAAAAGTGCACACATGGATGTGGGTGTCCACTTTTTGTCCTTTGTGTCGAATCACTTTACACGACCATCGACAATGGTCCGTGAATGACAGCAACAGGGGAGGACAAACCCATTGTTCCACACACTCGAAACACGATGACTTCAGAGAAACTCTTCTTTGCCAAAGTTAAAATATTGATAATGAATTCAACATTAACACCCAAATGTATTTAACTAAACTAAATAATTTCAAACTTAAAGTAAAATAAAATTGCTCAAGAAATTTGATGAATCTGTTGCGTTTCGCATCTACAATGTGTATTCTCTCTTTGGGTTGCAATTAGCTTTGCTTTGGCGATGAAGAATCCGTCGCCGTCTTCGAAGATAAACGAGTCGGATTCTTTTTCTCAACCGAATTTCTGCTAAAATTCAATCGAAATGTTAATGAATTCGTGAAATCAATTAAGAGCGGAGCTGAGCGCAAACGAAACGCCGCAACTGAATAACAATAAAACAGATAGCTTTAATTTGAGAAAGTCTCTAAACTCGACGTTTTTTTTTTATTAACGAAATCCCGAATGTTTGAGCGGATTTTGGCAAATAAAACTAAGCTAAATTATTGATCAATCTGAAACGAAGTGAGCAGACTTGGTAAAACCTGAAAAGGAACGTAATAATTAGTAAGTAACATGATATTCAATAAAATTGAATCAAACCTGAAAGAGAACACAAGGCAATCTCAATCAATTACATTTCATAATTATTGCTTCGCCCAAACTTAGAATCCAAATAAAAAACCTTTTACCAGAAACGAAATTCCTACACATAAACTAACTGAAGATATATCAAAGTATCTTTAACTATTTTTTTTTATATCTTTATATCACATACTGGTGGGGATTTGAATCCTAAACGTAAATCACAAGCCTAGGTTAGATTTTACCGCTCATTTAAGAAAATTAGTAACTAAAACCGTCATCCAAATTTTACGTGTTGTAACTTTAAATTAATAATACACTTTTTCCACCATAATAACTAACATTCTTCTGTACCCTTAAACAACCTATTGCGTAATGGGTACTGAAATGAGAAAACACTGCTTTTTCTAGCGTCAATGATTGATTGAGTAATTCAAAGTTACAAATTGCGAGCGCATTAGCTGGAGCGTTTACACGTCGTGTAAAATAATTCGAAGCAACAGTTCAATAACTTGTTGCTACATTCATTCATAATATAATTATCAAAATTGATGTTCCACTTTAAATTAACGTTTCGTTTGTACATCTGAAAACACGTCTACTTGACAACTGAAATTATTTAATGTTAATTGAAAGTTTAATACATACAATTAACGAGCTGTCGAAGAGGTTGTTAGCATGTGTAAACGCACAATGGCTTTTGTTTCGTGAAGTGTTACTATTGTAATGGGTGTTTCAAGTTCAATAAACACGTTGCCATTGGTGACGATGATGATGGTGGTAAGAGTATCATCATCGGCTTTTGTTTATGTCACTGGAAGTGGCGTGCCCTTGGAAACGGTAGTTGATAGTTTCCAAGTTTGTTTATTTATTTATTATTTTGAGTTTTATGGCAACTGTTGCAAGCGTCGCGCGTTTTGCTGCAGGAGGAGGAGGAGGAGGAAAGAAACGTCCGGATTTTATTCGAACGAATTATATTGAGTTTGAATACGAAACGTTGGGACGTTGAAAGAGAGATGAAGGAGAGAACAAGAGGATTCGGAATCGGTAGTACGTGATTCGAAGCCAACTCCGATAAGGCTTTATTTGCCTTCCCCGGTGATAAAACGACCATATTCCTTCCTTTCTTTCCAGGAATGCCGAAGGAGTTTTATGAACAAACTCAACGCTCACTGCGATTCACACACACACACTTCATCTAAGTGTGACTATTTGTTTGTATGTAGCTGTGTGTTTGTGAGTGTGTAAGTGTTTGGACCGCAGATGACCTCATCTACATGACTAAGCCCCTCCGACACAATGCAAACACACCAACCATAATATACAAACACATATGCACACAATAAATAATTTAATATCGCTTCGTGCTTCGTTGTCACATGCCTTTCGATTCGACGCGCAGTTTCCAATTTCCAAACAGCATTCGGAAACGAATAAAACAAAGAATCTTCAAGAAACGCTCACATCCAACAAAAACAAATCACACGAGACGGCAGATCTATATCTGAAACAAAAGAAAAATAAGAGATTCCTACAGTATCCAAAAAAAATCTAATAATTTAGAAACAACCCACCTTTTCCACGATCAAACTAATGGGGATAAGAATAAAATAACTGATATGGAGCCGCATGTTTAGTCTACATTTGTGCACAATTGAAAATTTCTCGGAAATTGCATAATGCGATGATGACGAAACGTGCAGTTGCGATTAGTTTGCTTAGTCACAATCTTTCGATTTTACCAAACAAATAAAAATCTTTCCATTTCGATATTGAACACGAAAAATGAAAAAAAGATCAATTATAAATCAAAATACGTTTTGTTCACTATCAAATCTTACTTGCGCTATTTCTCGTTCTTAATGATTAGATTCATTACAACACTGCAATTGTTTCTCAAACATCAATAGACCTATCGACATTCCTAAAATAAGATTTATCTTTGCAGTTACACAATTATTATACAATTGAAAATATTTACATGCTGATAAAAAGAAAAAGAAGTTAATGATTATTTTACAATTGGAAATGAAAACTGTAGTACAACTTTTCATTCCAATGTAATTTTCTTAAAATATAAATTATCCTTAATTTTATTATAACAGCTGAGCATGTGTCATTACTGTCATAGCCTTTAAATTTATTGTACGTTAGGTTAGTATATTAATGTGATTATATTGGTAACAAAAATAACCTTTGTAGTTTAGTGACTAGAAATGTGTTGGGTTGGCAAAACGAATTCCACTGTTACTATTGTTAATTAAACGTTACTAAAATGTTATCAGTAACAACAGCTGAAGTGTTACTATGGTAATACTTTTGGTTACTATTTAGTAGCTGTTGGTACAGGATAGGAAAAAAACTAGTCTTTTTATTTTCAGTTGGTATTAACTTCTTGCCAATGTGTTTAGAGAGAAGAAGATTTTTTTTAGTGATTTTTAGAGCGAATCAGTTGAACGTCTCTAGTTCTAGAACTAGGAACTATTAAACTATTTATGTTTAATTCCGTTTGTTTCACGATTACAAAACCATTTTTATTTCGACATTGTGAAGAACACAAGCAAGTGAGTAACATTTCTATTATTCTTTTTATATGTATGTTTCTAAGTACAATATTAATTAATATAGTTATGTATTAGAATGGTTTATAATCAATGTTATTTTTTTAGACTCGATGGATCAAACATGAGTAAACGTGAGAATGAAGTATAGGACGTGGACCATCTATGAAGATGGAGTATATGCTCAAGTACTATCCATGATGTAATATTCTTAAATAAAAACAGTTTTATACTTTATTTATTTAACGTTGGTATTAACGGATTTATTTTTCTAGTTCCCCCCAACAACGAATTTATTAACTAGCAACTGACAGTCCCTTGGATATTAGTAACAACAGCTGAAGTGTTACCATGGTAATACTTTTGGTTACTAATTAGTAGCTGTTGGTAATCGTGAAATGGTAAACTGTCAATGTCAAGATAATGTTACGTAATGAAATTGCGTAAATCCATTTTCTATATTCATGCGTCACACGAATATTGATTTGAAACGAAATCTTGGCCCACAATTAAAACAATCGCATTAAATTAGCATCATTAATTATTTACGCGCTTTTTTTTTTCTACTACCAATGACGAACATGCAAATTAAACGAATGACTAGAAATTCATATCCATTAGAGTTTAGCATAAATTTCGTAAAACAATCTACGCACAAACACTCACTTAGGTAAGGTAACATATTAATTAATAAGATGATCGTGCGTAAATATGAATTTTTGAACCTAAAAAAACGCTTACAAATTACCAACTTATTTTTTTTTGTTGTTGTCGCTACATTCAAAATGGCGTTCGATTCCAGGAGGAGAAATCGTAATGAATTTATCAGCTTCATGGAATATTTATTTATCTTCGAACGGATATTCGATTAGCGTTTCCTCTAAGCCTCTTCGCATATCTGAACGGATACACGAATGCAGTGCACAAAACGAAACGAAAAAATTTCGTTTCCTACTTCTGTTTCTTCGTAACTTGAGGCCTTGACTGCTTAAGTGCACTTCATTAAATGCAATGACAGCGAATCGGATTGTCATCGTTCTGTAATTATAATGTCATTTATCGTCTACCTGTGCGCGCACACACACACAAACGATTTTCATTTTTTTTTTGTTGCTAACCAATTAGCGAAATTTAAATACGTAATCGTTTGCTTCAGCCACGTGCGGTTTTTTCATTTTTTTGCATTTCATTAATTTTGATCAGCTCTAAATACACTAAATTCTAACAAACTCAATTAGGTTTGACGTTTTCTTTTTGTTTTACTTTTTTATACGCTTTTATGAATTTGGATTTAAACAAAACAAAAACGTCAAGAAATTATCTTTGTGTGTTTAAATGGAATTTCGAGTATAATCAAATTCGTTATAATTTTGCTGAACGTTATCAAGAAACGCTTCTTTCCTATTAATCATATTCTATTTAACATTTTTTTTTGTCTTTTGCTTCTTGCTGATATTGTTGAAATCTTTTGCGGTTTTTGCGGCATTATCGCGAATGTTTCGCAATTCGTATATACATTATCACTATGGAAACGGGAGACGTACGATGATTAAACAAAGATCAAAATAGACTTCAGTCATATAACAATGGGCAAACAGTTGAAGAAAAAAAGATAATCAGCCAACTTCAAAACACTCCAAATACTTGAATTTACATTGTGATTATTCATAATTACAAATTTTATTGAAACTTATTCATTGAATAATTTTTATAATTTTATTTAAATGGAAATATTAGTATTATTTTTTTTTTGTTACTAATTACAGTAAAAATGTATTTTATCAAATTGTAATCTAAATTTTATATTTCTTTAAGCAAATAGTGATTATTGGAGTAATAATGTGTAGAAAATATGTTGTAAAACTCATTAAAACGAAATCGAAGATTTGATTGAGGGGAAAACCTAAATAGCAAATAGCTATTAGCGTTTTAATAAAGCAGTACTGTTTGATGAATCAACAAAGTTGCTGATTTTAAAGAAATCAGCCTAATTGGAATTTCGATGTAATCTAATTTTGTATAGCTTTTTGTATAATTGCCTATTAAATTACTTATATAAGAACATTAAGGAACATTAGATTCAGTCAAAAGTTGATTGATTAGTACTAATAATGGTTTCTGCTGTTGTCATTATAACTATATAATTACAATTGAAATGGATGGTATTACTTTCCAATTTAATAGTCAACTAAATCTAGATGGACAACGTTTATGTTAGAAAGAGTAATTTGATAATTATAATTGGGACAAAATGTATTTCCATTGTAGTAGTTGGGATTTGGTAGGAAGAAGCTCGATGACTTTGTGTTTGAGTGTTGCGAACAATGGCTTCCGTGCGTCGTTTGTTGTTAACTATATAGTTGGGAGATAGTTTCGAGATAAGTGAGCTGAGGAGCTGTAAAAGTAAGTGAGAGAGTGAGCAAAAGGAAACAAGAAAAAAAGGGTTAAAGAACAGCGGATCGTTGCGCAACGATTTGAGTCACTGGGAGATGGGTGTTAGTCAGCGAGCGAGCGAGCGAGAGATGAAGAGCGAAAAGAAGACGAAATAGTAGAAGATGATGATCTTTCTTCGTCCGTCGAGGACGCGTCCGGGCTCGAACTTTCTTGGGTGCACAACGGCACAACAATTTACTTCACGTGCCGTCCGGTCTAGACGACAACGAATCGCGCTGAGCCACTAAACGTAGTACACGAGTATCCCTCCTCCTCCTCTTCCTCCTACTCGCACACTACTCCTCCTCACCATCCATACCACACAAACACACACAGAAACCAATGCATTCCTCCTCTGCCTCCTTCTCTTTCTCTCTTAGTCCTGTCCTGTTCTGCTCTCCGTTGTTGTAGCCCCAACTCTCCTCGTCGTCGTCGTAGTAGTAAGCGTAGTATAGTAAGGATTACAGACTCGTACGCACCATCCACACACCATCGCTCTCATTCTCTCTCTACAAGAGATCTTTCCTTCTCTTCAGCGCTCGCGTGTTTGTGCCTTCTTATATGAGTGAATATATGTATACAAGTGTTCAAGTTAGTGAGTGAGTGTATGTGTGTTTCTTATTGCAGCAGCAGCAGCAGCAAGACTCCCTCGAACAAAGAGGAAGACCACCACCAGCAACAGTTGTTCTCTATAGACGATGAGACGTGCGCGCGTATCAATCAGCAATAATCTGATTACCACCATAAACAACTATTAACTTAGAAGAAGAAGAAGTTTAGACCAGTTAGTGCACTAACCGTGCATCAGGAAACAAAAGAAGGAAGCAATATTAAAAGGATTAACAACGCTTTGTATCCAGGTAATAATCAGTAGAAGTAATTCTTATAGGAGCGCACAAATCTGCGGGTAACTGCATGCATCTCCCAAAGAGTAGAAGCAGAAGCGGTAGCAGCTTAATAATTGTATGTTTGTGACGCGTGTTTTCACTTTGCGAAGCAAATTGTGTCCACGTACGAGTCGTGAAACAGTCGAGCCATGCATAAATACGAGAGGTCATTGGCGCCATCCACACACACGCATTTATAAATACACACACCTTTATTGCGTGCATGTATATACTACACACACACGCACATTAATAGTATTAGTAGCAGCAGCAGTAGTAGTAGTAGTAGTAGTCGGTCGTAGTAACCGTATAGAGACACGAGAGTCGTATTATTAACAACGAAAATAGCCTCTTCAAGTTTCCATCCACACTCCTCTGGAAGTACTAGTAGTAGTAGCCATTCCATAGCACAATCCTTCTTCGCATTGTGTGCATCATCATCATTCAAGTTGCATCTGGATCAGAAGAAACATGAAGAAGATGTAGTCGCAGAAAGTATGCTCAAAATATAGTAGTAGTAGTAGTAGAATGAGTAGTAAAAGTATACAAGAGAGAAGTGAAGAAAAAACATGCACATGCTTCTTCGTTCGCCCAAGAGTGACTTATTACCAAACATCTGGGGGCCCCCAAAACGATTCGGTAATCGCCAACGTTTAACTTAACCCGAAGAAGACGCGACTGACGTATTTATCGTCCACAGAAATTCTCAACTTCCAACAACAAAAACACTAATTCATTCCACTAATCCTTACTTCCTATTAATCTCCTCAACGAAAATAAAAGATCAACAAAACCAATAAAATAAAACGATTATTATCCAATTTGTTTAGTTACATTACCCAATTCCTTAAGAACGATTTGCATTTTCATATAGAAAAGATGATGATTGAAAACAATAAATCTTGTCTAACCATAACTCAGAAAATCCAGATTTACAAGAGTATTAAGTTACAAACTGTTAACAAATGATTCATTAACGAATATATATATATATATATATATCAATTCCATGTTGAAGAAATTCTTTTGTATAAAGAAATTTGTATAATAATTCTTTGAAATACGCGTATTTGAAATTTACGTTTGAATATTTAAGAACCTGTTGAATAATTCCGTCCGAAAATTCACGTCACATTTGTATTTTTCAATTTGCCAATTAATTCTATAAATAAGATTTGTATTAGAGTTTCGATTGTGATTCCGTTGACTGTTGACTTTTGTATTGAAGAGAGGTTCATGAAATTTCGTATGCATTATTCGTATACGTCTGAACATATTGTTTCCAGAATAATAACACTCTTAGGTCTCTCTCTCTCTGTCTCCTCTTCTTTCTCCTCACTAAACAGAATTTAAAGGTCTCTCGGAAAGATCCGAAGAAGTTGATGAAAAGAAAAGGTTCGTCACAGGTAGTTTTTTTTTTATACTTCGCTCATCCAAGGTTCAAGTGTGTCGTTTACGAGCTCTCTCCTCTCACAAAAACCGGGTACCTCTCGAGAGGCCCTCGAATGAGAACCTTCCGTAATTTCTCGAGTATTTTCATATTCTTATAACGAAACGAAACCCAGGAGGCTACGTTTGTGAAGATTATTTTTCTTAAGCGCACCTCTCCTCCTTTATCTTCATCCAACACCAGATTTTTACAGCCTTTTTCAACAATGGAATTCCGCGAGAGAATTCGTGGACATTGGAAATTAAGCTAAAAAATCGTGGAAACAACAGCAACAATCGATGATTGCAGCAGCAGCCCACCTTTTGCAACAAGAAACGAAACTTGCCTCCGGTGTTTGGCGATCCGAGGTTGCTGCTGCTGCCGTTGCCGAGGCGATCGTGAGCTGCTACTAGAAAATACAATGCAATTCCCATTATTATTACTACTACTATCGTCGTCATCGCAACCACCATTAATAATAACAATAACGGCACAACAATGCTTTCGTTTCGCAAACGCGCATTAAGTGTAATTCATTTATTCCCTATCGATTTTATTTAATTCTTTTGTAACCATTTCGCAATTTCGCCAAATCGCGAATTTCAAATAATCGGGAGGGCGTAATCGAACGTGGGCGTGACTGAGCTAAAACTCCGCCCAGTTTTGACACACCTATGCCACATTTTTACATGCAAGCATCATCAGTTGCCTAACGCTCAGGCGCCATCTATTAACCAAACCACGCCCATTTTTGACAACTTCATTAACTGGAACGTTATTAATTATATAATTGCTGTAGTAATAGTAGCAGAATTAGTAGTAAAAGTATACAAGAGAGAAGTGAAGAAAAAACATGCACATGCTTCTTCGTTCGTCCAAGAGTGACTTATTACCAAAAATCTGGGGGCCCCCAAACGATTCGATAATCGCCAACGTTTAACTTAAACGCGATTGACGTATTTATCGTCCACAGAAATAATCGGGAGGCGGGGGAGTTGTAATCGAAAGTGGGCGTTACTGAGCTAAAACTCCGCCCAGTTTCGTCGCACCTATGCTACATTTTCGCATGCAAGCATCATCAGTTGCCTAACGCTCATGCGTAATCTATTAACTATACCACGCCCATTTTTGACAATTTCGTTAACTGGAACGTTACTAATTATTCAATTGTCTTCAATTGCACCCTGAAAGCTAAAATCATTACGTAATGATTCCTCCCTAAAAGTATACTCTTGTAAATGGTTTGGGTTTGTGATTATAACATTGCGATTTAATTGATCGACCGAAGCGGGGGGGGGCGTAATCGAATGTGGGCGTGACTGAGCTAAAACTCCGCCCAGTTTTGTCGCACCTATGCTACATTTTCGCATACAAGCATCATAAGTTGCCTAACGCTCATGCGCATTCTATTAACCAAACCACGCCCATTTTTGACAATTTCGTTAACTGGAACGTTACTAATTATTCAATTATCTTCAATTGCAACCTGAAAGCTTAAATCGTTACGTAATGATTCCACCCTAAAAGTATATACTCTTGTAAATGGTTCGAGTTTGTGATTATAACATTGCGATTTAATTGATCGACCGAGGCGGGGGGCGTAATCGAAAGTGGGCGTGACAGATCTAAAACTCCGCCCAGTTTCGTCGCCCTTTTTTTTGACAATTTCATTAACTACAACGTTAATTATTAATTGTCTTCAATTGCAACCGGAAAGCTAAAATCGTTAGGTAATGATTCCTCCCTAAAATTATACTCTTGTAAATGGTTCGGGTTTGTGATTATAACATTGCGATTTAATTGATCGACCCGGCGATGAAAGAGATCGAGGCCCCCGCTGAATGGATGCGCGTTTATTTATAGAGTCGTCCGTTGCCGAGTAAAACAAAACTTCGGACGAGATGAAGAAGTTGAAGAAGAAGATGAAGTTACCAAAGAGAAATAAAGAGAAAGAAAACTTGTTACGAGAGCGCGTGCGTTGGTGTATCTATGTTTGTGTGTGTGTATACGTATAAGGGAAAAATTCCAATATTTATCAGTGCCGTGAAAATGTAAATACACACGTCTGGCCTGAAATATCGCTCGGCTAAATATAATCCATTGCAATTTATAGTTGGCTCTGGTCCGTTCCGTCTCGCTCTTGCAGCCAGCTCGAATCTCGCGTCGTCTTTTTCTTCTTGTTATTATTATTACATGTGGAATTCCTCGCGCCTCGAGAAGAGAGAGAAAAAACTCCCACGTTATTATTGTTGTTGTTGCAAAAGCACACGCATCTCACGAAAAATTAAACGCCATTGTGTGTTCGCAAAATGAAACAAAAGTAACAAAAATAGAGGAATGCAGCCGCAAATTACCGTTTTCCAAGAAATACGTCTATCTCTTCGATAATAATCGGAAATTAAATGGGGAAAAAGTTGAATCTCTGGGCGTGGTCCAGAAATGTAAGAGGCGTGATAAACTCGAAATAGGCGGAGCCAAAATATTATTAAATTGTTTTCGAAATTTTTGAATTCATTTCCAGCGTTTTCTAATAAAAGGAATGCTCTAATTTAAGTGGTTTAATTTCGAATGGGCGAGGTCGAAAAAAAAAAAAAATAGGCGTGTCTATTATCCAATTTAATTAAAGAAAAACTTAGGTTTTAACTCTGATCTTATTGAATCACGGATTGATTAAAAATAAAAATCAAGTGGGTGTAATTTAGCATTAGAAATGATTGTGTGTGTGGGCAAAAGACGATAAATCAAACTGAGTTTCGTTTCGTTTCGTTACGAGACAGAGCATGCAATCACCTAAAGAAACCGTTTTTTTTTCTTTCTTTTACTTTTCATAGATCATCGGAGTTGTTGTATGCAATTATCCACTTTTCGGTAAATGAAAAAGCGGACGGCGCTAATAGATCACCCCTCTTTTGCTTACAGGTAAAAAGAAGTTAAAAGTGACCACTTAAGTGCGTCGTGTCGTACCTTTTCCGAAGAAACAAAATCTTGTGGGGGGGCGTTACCATGGGGGATGTTAAATTAGAGGTTCGCAAAAAGGACCGTAATGGTCCGAGTGTGGGCGAACAAAAGAAAAAACGAAATTTGTATATATATTTTTTTCATTGATTTATCTGTTGAAGAAGAAGAAGAAGAATAGTGAAAAAAAATTGAATGCATACCTGAACGAGAAAACAAAAGAATCACGACAATGGTATTGGTTACGCCCAACTTTATTTCGTTTTGTTTGAGTGTATCATTTATTATAGGATACGAAACAATTTCTTTTGCTTTACGATTGTTTGATCAAGTGAGAGCTTGAAATTGACGCCTACTTTTGTTTTTGTTTTTGGGTGTAATTGGGGGAGGTGGCGTTGTTGTCCCACAGTTGTTTTTGTTATTATTATTATTAATCAGGTGGATGTGGTGCAGTCGGTAAAATTGAAAATTCTATTTCGTTTAGTCGTATTTTATTATTGCACATACACTCATACACATATATATCCACATCCTGCTTTCACTCCACTATTTCATCCACACATCACTGATTCCAGAGATACTACTACTACTACTACGTCCGCAGCGGCAACGCATTCGCAATAATATTCCGTTTCCTTTTTATTTGTATATATTTTTTTTTTGTAAATCTAATTACATTTTCCCAGCGTAATGAGAGAGTTTTACTCAACGATGATTCATGCAGATTTCGAGAAGAATCCGAAGACTGGTTCTCTCGAAAAGCATCGTCCACTCGGATTTATGAGCGTCTTTCACTCTTGAGCAGAGGCAACAAAAAAAAAAAGAAGAATTATGGCACCAATAAACCATTAGCACATCGTCGGAAGAAACGAGTTTTCCAGATATTTCTGAAAAGCAATTTTCTCATCCCATCTTCAAGTTATTACAAGTTAATCCATAGATTAATAAAATTCTAATGCTAATTCACTAGATGACGTGTCAATCGAATTTACTTAATTTGCATCCAGATGGCGCTGCAATTAATTGTATTACACTGTTCCAAGATTCGAAAAGAAATCTCAAGTTTCTTGCGTTTCCACGAAAACTAAATGATGGTATTTCTGAAAAGCGTTCGCGCATCGTCGAGTCCCAACTTGGATTCGGGAAATTCAATACAATACATCAGATTCCTTCCATCAATAAAAATCGAATAAGAACGATCGTAATGACATCTGAATTATTTATTAATTTCATTTTTTTTTAAGTTTGCAATCCGTAGATTAAAATGTATTATTTTACCAAGAGATGGCGTTTGAATCGAATTGTACTAATTCTGTTTTAAAAGATTTGTATTAAATGAAATTCAAGTTGCGAAATGTTACAATTTGAGATTGCGATTGTTGGAAGTGAGTGAGTGAGTGAGAATAAATGCGGTAGGATTACGAAAATGCAATCTTTGAGTTCGACGTAGAAATGTAATAATTGCATGGTTTGTGTTGTCTCGGATCGAATCGAATCGAGGCGTTGTTCTTAATGAAATCGTATTTGGGAGCAAAAGAAGTAAATGTTAAATGTTGGAACTGTCGCTTTCTATAAATAGTGCAGATGCTCGATATGTATTTATGTACTTATTTACTTATTTATTAATCGACACAACATCATGAATAATGTAAACCAGTTCATAGATTCAGTGATTCATAATCTCACTCTTTCTTCCTTGCTTTTTGCCGGTATCTTTCCATCATAATAACGTGTGAGGTGAGGAGAGGTGGACCTTTTGCACGCGAAAGACTTTCCACCTCTTCTCGGATCTGTTGGCACGTGCAGAGAAAGAGACGAACGAGATTGGTATCGAGGAGGAAAAACTGTAAAGGAGATCTCTTCTTTTGCTGCTGCTGCTGCTGTTGTTGCTGTTGGCATTACGCAAGTGCCGCTACTCCAAATAGATGGGATTCTTTTTGTGAGGTGGCCTTTTGAGGTGTCTGGAAAGCGGCTGCAGCGAGCCTTTCTAAAGTGAACTATGGTCGGTCCAGTAATAACTTCATAATTACTGCAATTACCGCCGTTTCGAGTGTTGCAATTTTTCGAAAACTCACGCGCACAGCAACACACGGCTTCTGCTCTTATTTCTTCTTCTGCTGATGCTGATGTTGATGCACTTCTTCTTCCAATATTTGGTCATCCAATTAGCTTCGAAAACACACATCTTCCATGGAATGTACCAGCGACAATGGACAATTAGCACGAATGTGGCACACCTAGTGTTTATGTTGCTCGCCTCTTTTTTGAACATCCTTCCTAATTGTTTGTTTATTGGGACGTAATTGCTGCTTGCTTCTGTTGCTCTTAGTGCAGAGGAAGAGGAGAGAAGAGAGAGATCAAGAGGAAAGAACAGTTATTCTCAACCACCGGTCTTTAAAGCGCGCAAGAAACCGGAGTCCTTGTAAAGGTCATTACCAAGGTCGTATACCGAATAAAGTTGACCTTCCCAGGTTTGCAGACTGACGTCGATTACGAAACACAACTAGAATAAACTATCGCAAACCATTAATGAATCCTACCAACAGCATCAACAATAACAACAACAACAACAAAAATGTAGTCGTGCAAAGAAACGAGTCACGTAAATATTCCGAAATGCAAATTTTCTGCGAGTGTGCTAATTGCAGCGAGAAAAAGATGTCACTATAGAAGGTAGCGAAAGAAGGAGAAGGATGAGAATAACGACTCGACGAAAAAACCGCTTCTAGATTGCATTTTCAATTTACAAAATCCAGTTGTTGCCTTCTCACTATTTTCTGTATTTTCGTTCGACATTCACAAACGAATCTCACCTTCTTTATACCTAACACTAGCTAGATATAATAACCTTGATTCAGTAACACACACATGGTGTATTACACTTTTTGTTTACTTTGTGGAATTCAAAGAATAGATTCGTATTAAAAATTTAAAATTAACATATTTTTTTTTGCAAATAAAATGAAAGGTCAAAGTCGTCAAGTGCATAAATTTCGTTGGTCACGGTTTCAACGATTTGCATACACAACGACATTCCAAAATCGGTCAATTCTCAGTCTTAAAGATAAGCTCAGATTTTAATTGATTTGAGATCACTGTAGTGATTTCAATTTAGGTTTTGCTGAATACTAAAATAAAGGTCAAAGTCGGACGTCAACTTTGGAGCAGCGTGTGGACTTGTTCAATTCGTCGCGCTTTCAGCTGCAATTTGCACATATCTCTCTCTACCTACATTCCAATTCATTGAAAACTTAAAATCATTGAGCATTCTTAAAATTCCATTCCTCATAATCTACATGGCTGGACAGGAAACAAAAACAACACAGTTGTTGTTTCGTAACTAAGCATTGTTTCGTTTCTTAGAGTGAAATCGATCCTTAGAATAATTTGATGTATTCTGATGATTGAATATCAAAACGATAAGATTTAATTGCTTTTCCCATTTTGCCCTGGTTAGAAGACACTTCAATGAGTTTTCATAATAAAGAAAAACAATTTCTTTCTTTTAATAATCTCATCTTGTAATCATCTCCTGAAAAATAATTCCTTCTCTCATCTTTTGTTTCTTCGCTATTCTCTCTTTCTCACTCTTTCTTTTCAGTATCGACTTTTCTTTCTTTCTATTTTTTTTTTGTTTCGTGATGAGGTGTGGTGACCCGATCTGACCCGAAATACGCACACACTCCTTTCTTTACGCGTGTGCTTCAATGTGTGAGTGAGTGAGAGAGGTGAAGGTCGTATCCGCGTCAATGGGGCTGCCTGGGCCACGTTGCGTGCCGTTGCCAAGGAGACAGTCAGGGGTCGCCACCTGGATCTGCAAAAGACCCAGAAAAAAAATGAAAATGAACGTAGAATCAATCTTCCCTTCACACAAACAAAGCGATTATGTTACGTATCTTTCGATTGAAGACGAAACGAGTTGCTCTCCTCTCTTACATGATTGTACCCACATTTATTTCAACAGAAGAAAAAGCCTCTCAGTTGCGCAAGCTTTTAGGAAATAACGAATGATTGCTTTGTGTGTGAGTGTGTGGGTTTTTGTTAATTGACTTGCTTCATCCGCAATAGCCAGTGGCAAACTTTAAGGATTTTCACTAATCCACTCAAGAAATGAACATCGTCATAGATTTTTTTTTAATATCGATGTCTTAAAATCAAAGCTAAAACTATGAAGAAGACATCATTAATTTGATTACACCTAACTACATTTAAGTTTACTAATAAAAAAAAAACAATGTTTATTTGTTTTCAGTTTAGAAACTGTATATATTTGTCTATCAATACAGATATCGAGAATAATAATATTTATGTTCGGATATTGAAAACTGTTTATATTTCGCGTAATAAACAAAATAGATTCGCAAACAACTTTCAATTGTTTAAATCAGAGGTTCCCAAACTTTTTTGTGTCGTAGACCCCGGTTATGATATTGATTTTTTGTAAATTTATTATTTATATTGGGACATCTTTATAATTATTAAGATCTTTGCTCTGAGACTACGCAAAGATGATACTGGTATATCATTATGTGCAGGTTTTTACAAGTTCAAAATGTATTGCGACCACAAATCGAATGTCTACATCCTACAACTTACACAATTTTATAAACATATATAATACATTTTTTACTTCATAGGTACTTTTATAAATAATGTACATGTCTTTATATTATAAGATAGTATAATGTAAGTAATTTTTTTTTTTTGCTGACATAGACTCCTGAGGGTCGATATAGACCACTTTGGAAATCACTGGTTTAAATGGATTTCACATGAAGAAGCTGTTTAGAAGTTTTGTTTATTGTTTATTTATGGTAGGAGTTGGCTGATCCGAAAGGTCTAAAGGTTCTCCTAATTGACGTCCGTGTGTGCGCGTACCAGGTGAAAAGATGACGGCGTTTGTGTATGCATGAATAAACCGAAAATACTTCTATGAATCAACGGACGCAGATCATCAACAGATGAAAATACACTCTTCTCGAGCGCGCGCGAGAGTATATATATATATTACAAAAAAAATAATAATATAGAGGAGAGGTAAAGTAGAAGAGTGGAGCGTCGGAATTTGTACGTGCATGTGCGTGTGTGTGTTCGCAAATTAGAAACAGATGCGACGCTTGGCATCGGCCCACTTGGATGTGAAAGTATTGACGAAGGAGCAACAGAAAAATGAACAACTGATCATACGTTTATAGGATAATATCAATTGTCTGAAGTAGTAGTAGTAGTAGTAATAGTATTGAGGTCTTTGAATTGATTTTGATGGACGCGGATGATGATTATAAATCAAGTTGCTTTTGTATGTTTGTTGTTGTCTTCTGGTAGCAGCAACAGCAACAACAACAACAAAGGCGGCGACGGCTCGCAATGACCGGTGGCATTTGGTTGCGTAACCGGAGTGTAATGGAGAGAAACTCTCGCGTCGTCGTCGTCGTCTAATCGTATTTCCATTTATCGGGGGGGAGAAGAGGTGAGAGTGGGACGAGGATGGAGTCAGCGTAGTCGTCGTCGTCGGGCGTCCCACACTAGTATTACGGCCGTAGTAGACTCTCATACATGCATGCACCCATACCACCTAGTATATGTATACACATACTATATAATACGAAGAGAGAGAAAGAGAGAGAGATACGAATAGAGCGAGTGAAGAAGAGTGAGTGAGTGAGAGAGAGTGGAGCGAGCGTACGAAGCACTTGTTCGTTCAGTTCGGTTCAGAGTTTCGCAGTTGCTGGTTGTTCCGAGAGTCTCGCGCGTTGTTCCTTCCCTCGCTCACTCATTCTCTCTACATCTATACCCACCTATAATAATACAACACACATACATACTACAACTTTCCATCTCTTTCTCTTCTACAATTTCCATCTCTTCGTCTTCTTCAATCCCATTTTTTTTTTAAAGACCGGTTGCTTGGTGATAGTAGTAATCTGGTAGCTAGCAAGATCAGCTGGTCGTGTCTCCTTCGTACACCAAAGACGAACATGTCATCGCGTTCGGTACTTCTGGGTGCTGTTGTTAATCTCTCGGTGTCCATCATCAATTTGTGATTGTGAAGGGTCTCGAAGGATATAGCAGCAGGACACATGCGGATTCCTGCAAACGAATCGGACAAGGTAAAAAAAAAGACAGGATCATCGTCATCATCATCATAATCATTGGTATATAGTATAGTTAGTGAGTGTGAGTGAATGCAGCAGCAGTCCATCCATCTGCGAGCATGGTATATTTATAAATCATTGTTGCCGAGCAAGCCAACCGCGCGCGCGTCTCTCCCATTCACGCGAACGACTAGACGGCGTTGCAAAACTACAAGGATAACACACGCGGAATGAGTGCGACAAGGACGGCAGATGGAATAAAACAACTGCAAAGAGCATTTAATCTAACGGCTCCTAATCGCAGCGTATCCTCTCTTTTATACTACTACTTTCATCTGCTGAAGCAAGTGTTGAAAGTGGCAACTGCTGCAACTACCTAGTTGCTAACTCGATGTAGTTGATGATGATGGTGAGGTGGAGGAGTAGGAGGAGGTGGCTGTGACTGGAATGTAGGCCCAGCCGGTTTGGGACCGAGGCATTCTCGGTGGTACCAAAAGTATCGAAAAATCTCGTTTCTAACCTTGTTGCCAAGCGCACTCCCATTGGTGGTCTGCCGTGGCCGGCTTCACTCTCCTCCGATCGCTATGCATGTTTATAAACAAGCTCTTCTACTATCCGATCCGACTCGCGCTCTCAACTTGCACACACAGACACTTTCTCCCTCTTTGACTTTAAACTCACCGCATATCTCTCACTCACTCTTCCATCTATCTTACCTTCAAACCTCGCTAAAGGTTACGTTTATTAGAACACGTCTGCGCTTTATCTCCTCCTCCTCCTAGTCCAGCAATTCATTACTCATTAAATCATCAAGTAGCCGTAACTTGTTTTTGTTTTATATCATCCTGCTGTTGTCATCGACATCATCGAAAGACAACGATTCAGTCAGTTGTGTAGGAGTTGCTGCTGCTGTTGCTGGCTTTTGCCCTTCTTTGGCAAACCAGAAATATTCCATTGGGCCACCACCGCTGCTGCCGCTTCTACCATATGCGCAACAGCTCAGGAATGCGGTCCTCTCTGTTCCTTTTTGGTTCCCCTCGCGCGCGCGTGCATAGTAGTAAAATCCTTACTACATACTACGAAACCCCCATCGGCCTTTTGACCTTCGCCTCTCGCTCGTCCACGGGGTGCTGCGACGACTTTATCGCAAATACGACGCAACCCACTCTCAATTATTGTTTCTTTTCTTTTTTTAATAAAATTCCCCAAGTGTGAATCACCCAATCAATCAAAAAAAAAGAACTGTTCATTCGAAACCCACATGACTGCATGAAAAATACGGTTGCATATCCCTTTGCAATTTAGATCAAGCGACATCTACAATTGCAACGAGCAATACTTATTGACAGATTGTATAATACACTGACGTTTAACATATTGCATCATCAAAATGACAACGAAATAAGAATAATCATTTACAGACAGACGCAATTAATTTACGTGCCGTAAATTTAGATCAATCGACAGCCACAAATTGCATACTTGCATTAAATGAAATTTACCGGCAGACCGATTTATCCGAGTCTTGGCAATGTCGATGATTGAATTGCACGTGGTAAACCTGAGATTCGTTTCGAGCTATATATAAATCACAGCTGTCTATTCCATCTATATACATTTTTTTTTGTTGTAAAGTGTATCAAAATATACTTTAGTGTTATTATTATTATTATTAAAGATGCCCCAAGAAATCTGTCAAAAATCTACAATATTGAAGATTGCTGTAGAAGAAGTTGCATAAATTGACAACTAAATTACTTACATTGTATTTGTTTATAAATTGTATTTGGAGATGATTTTATTGACTACAAGAATCAAAAAATCAAAATCTTATATTGTTCATAATGAAAGATGTTTTTATTATGTTTTAATGAATTGTAGACGTTGTAATGTTATACTGGTTTGGTGTGTATGTAGAAGAAGTTGCATAGCATTTATTCAAAAATCGAAAGCGCCATCTGTTTTCAACTATGAAAATGTTTATTTTTAACGTGGATTTCAGTTTAACATATCGAGTTTGCACATGGTTCGCGATACTTTGCGTTTCCGAGTGGAAAAGTGATGTGGAATAATCGTAATGTTGAAAATAAAATTTAAAAAAAAAAAGGAGTAGGAGGAGAAGGAAAAGATTAGCGAGAAAAGAAGTAGAGAAAGAGAAGGAAGGCTGCGAAGAGAGTGAGAGAGTGAGACAGAAGAAAAGTAATAAAATCGCGGTTTAGCACACGCAAGCGAGTACAGAGTGAGTAAGTAATTGAATTAATTCTTTGTTCCGTGCACGTCTTGGCCTTGGGGCTCGGGGAACAATGGATGTGCCATGCCATGCCGAGACACTCGTGCATTCTGGGAATGTCAGGGATGCCAAAATTGCAGCGCGAATACACATATACACACATACACACATTCGGTTTATGGTCAAACGGACGCCGCATGCTAATTAATTTAGACTGAATTTTTTATACGAACAACAACAACAGAAAAAAAAAAGGAGAGGAAAAACGAAGAGAATTGCAATCTAGAAAGGTAGAGAGAGAGAAAGAGAGAACTACTCTGAACGCGAGAATTTCATTACATAAACCTCCATAAATATTCAAACTCGAAATGAAGCAACTAATGCTAATTAACTATCCGACGCCTTCGAAATGTCACCGTTTTTTTTTTTTTTGTTTTTTCATTGGAATACATATTTTTGTATATGGGAAATGTTCACAATTTACGTCAATTGCTGTCCTCTCCATAATAATTATGTACAATGCAAACAATTAACATCATCATCATTATTATTATTGCAAGTGCGTTGGAAAAGAATAAAGACTTAAGCATTTTGATCCGATTGATTTCTGGGCCTTCTCCTCCTTTGGCTCCATTGAGTGAGTCGATATCGATTGTTTATTTATTCATTTATTTATTTTTAATGGCGCTGCGACGATGCTTACTTAGATAAAAGCCAACACACAATAAAACATCGCCGAGTCACGCAATCTGTAATTACGAGCTCGGCCCGACGAGAGTAAGTGCACATTATGTAACGACGCTCATGCGAGCTTGCACACACACACACTGATATATAGACGTGTGTGTGTGCGAATGTATGAGTGCGTTTACGTACGCCATGTATGCACATTGTGTTCACGTAATTTATGAACGTAATTTCGCTTTATTCAATCATTAAATGCATAATATATGTATCTGCCTTTATATGGGTGTAGTTGATTCAAATACCAGTTTTACAACGTCGACGAAATCTCGTCGTACTTCCCAACACGTTACCAGATGGCGTGTCTCCATCGTGTTTTTTTCTTTAGGCAACTCCAACGACATTTACTTTATTGTGCAAGACTCAATTCACTCAACTTACAATCAATTATCTGTATTTGGTGCGTCTATAATTGGAGTGTTAAGGACAGATGTCGCTGCAGTTGTAAACGAAAACCGTATGCAAAACGTTTTACACGCTTTTTTTTCTTCTGAAATAAAAAGTACAAAGAACTGCGATAAGAGGTCGTGTCCGCGATAATGAGTGAGTTGCAGCAGGGAGAGAGAGAGAGAGTAGGAAACATATAATAAATGTATAAAACTAAATTAAAAACAGAGCGTGATACACGATTAACGCTAAGAATTAAAAATAAATCTTATGTAAGCCGGTATCTACCGCAATGAGTGCGCTATAAATTCGCGCTTAATCAAATATGTGCGTGCATGTGTGTGTGTGTGTGTGTAAGCGCTTTTTTTTTGTTTTTGTTGTTTTCCGTCGTTGCCAACTAAGATAAGATTATAAACAGACATCGCGCGGTTCCTTGTCGCTTCTTCTGAGCGTACTTTTATTTATTTATTTAATTTATTTTTGTCATTTCGTTTCTCGTATCTCCTCCGTATCCGTAGTAGTAGAAGCCCAGGCAGAGCACCCACCGATCGAAAGCAAACACAGAAACGATTTCCTGGATTTTCATAGCTTTATCATGAGCGGTTTACATCATTAATAATACTGAGTTTTCAGTTGTTAATGAAATAACGTCACATAATCCGAGATTACGTAACGAGATTCGGGTCATTTTCTGTGTGTGTGCGTTAATTGACTTTCAATAAGTTCGAGGATTAAGTTAATCCTGCGATGGAATTTGCGATCGACGTGTAACAGGACATCAATTGAACCGGTAGGGTTTTTGCTCTTTCGTTCTTTCTTTTCATCGAATCTGGTATAAAGAAAACAACAAGGATTTGCAATTCAATCGATGCGAACAATGCACGTGTCGCAAATTTGGATTCAATCAAAAAGTTTCAATCATTATTAATTTATTTTGTTTAAAGCAACTTTTGCTCATTTTTACAATTTTGTATAATGCACGAATTGATTACAATAATTAAGTCACTTTCGAGAAGCGTCGATTGAATTATATTATTGAATAACGACGACGAGATCAGTAATTGCAATGACTTTCAATTCTCTCTCTTTCTTCGCTTTAACCACTTGATTCATATATATTTTTTTTTAAACCAACGATGAATGCAAGTGGTGTAACGATTCTTCATTAATTGACGAGAGTTCATAACAATACGAAGAATCAGTAACAGTAACATCATTTTACATCTATTGTATGGAAAGTAACAATTATTCCTATATAGAATTGATCAAGTTTGCTATGTAGAACTTGATAATTTTCAATTGATGTTCTTTGTTTGTTTCTTTATGTAACTTTCTAGACATACAAATATGCAACTTGTTGAACGTGAAAAGGTTAATTATATTTGATGGACGAAAATCAGATAAATTGATTTACGTAATTATTAAATGAATAAATAGTTAATTGTTGTATATGCAACAGTAATTGCAAATTGATTTATGTAAGTTGAATTGTATAATTATGTGAGTTGTCGTTGATAAACTTGCTTGGGTTTAAGTGTTGATGGGTGAATGTAGGTGTCGCATCGTTTGATAATCATCAACGTATGCAACTTGTTGAACGTGAAAAGGTTAACTATATTTGATGGACGAAAATCAGATAAATTGATTTACGTAATTATTAGATGAATAAATAGTTAATTGTTGTATATGCAACAGTAATTGCAATTGATTTATGTAAATTGAATTGTATAATTATGTAAGTTGTCGTTGATAAAATTGCTTGGGTTTAAGTGTTGATGGGTGAATGCAGGTGTAGCATCGTTCGATAATCATCAACGTATGCAACTTGTGGAACGTGAAAAGGTTAATTATATTTGATGGACGAAAATCAAATAAATTGATTTACGTAATTATTAAATAGTTAATTGTTGTATATGCCACAGAAATTGCAATTGATTTATGTAAATTGAATTGTATAATAATGTAAGTTGTCGTTGATAAAATTGCTTGGGTTTAAGTGTTGATGGGTGAATGTAGGTGTCGCATCGTTCGATAATCATCAACATATGCAACTTGTTGAACGTGAAAAGGTTAATTATATTTGATGGACGAAAATCAAATAAATTGATTTACGTAATTATTAGACGAATAAATAGTTAATTGTTGTATATGCAACAGTAATTGCAATTGATTTATGTAAATTGAATTGTATAATTATGTGAGTTGTCGTTGATAAAATTGCTTGTGTTTAAGTGTTGATGGGTGAATGCAGGTGTCGCATCGTTCG